>NC_040027.1:269736-508314 GCF_000972845.2 Larimichthys crocea | reverse complement strand
TCGGGAGTCGGTGGGTTGTAAGGGATAATCCAGGGTACACAACGCCGACCAAACCGCGCAGGTAGAGGGATACAAAGTTAATACCGTAACAATCAGGAGAGGGAAAGGGGAGGAAGCGGTAGCTGTTAATGATACACAGATGGGTATTTTGATGTGGGTGGTGTGTTGTAATGTAAGATTAATGTATTTTTTCGATAATTAATGCCAAGGGGGCTGGGCATCGAAAGTACAGAGAGGGGACAAGTGGGAGATTATGAGACAAGGAAAACATAGACAACAAAAAGGGGAGTCGGAAATCCAATGGGGATTTAAATACGCGTGTGCGTCATATCGGTGTAACGCGAAGACGGTTGTGGCTCAGAGAGAAGTCAGGTAGAAAAGGTTTCATCTAGTAATCTGAGTAACCTGGTTCCTCAGTTAAATGTCCTTGAGCAAGATACTGAACCCTACGATGGCTGTGATATTGGTGTGTGAGTGTGTGGTCTGTGGATGAGCTTAGAATCATCGTGAGTGATTTGGATAGGAAGCTCCTAATAAAACAGTTGGCAACCTCGGCCATCAGTGCACAAATGTGAAGTAAAAATCGCTTTGCTGCAAATCTATTTACCGTTTGTCTCTTCATGGCCACAGCAACACAAAAGCCAGCAACGTTCATGATATGAGTGACAGAAGTAGATTTTCTCACTCTTATTAAACAGTTTGGTCGACAGTGGTCGATAGTTCTAGTTTAGTGACTTGTCTCACCCAAGATTGTAATTGGCAAACAGACTTGTACATACAGTAATAGGCATCTTTTTGATATACCGACCACACGAAGCACTTTTACAGCACTTGACACACTCACCCAGTCACACACATATTCATACACTTATCACATGACCTGCACACCTGAGACCCAGCCAACAATTCTATGTGGAAACATTACAGTCAGCTACAACAGCGGAAAAATTTGGTCCACATAATATGTCTGTTTACCCACAATGGGATGCTTTATACAGTTATTCTGTACAAATCATGTAATTGCATTCTAATTTGAGCTCATATCAGACATGTTGCTTTGGTAAAGCGGAATCAAACTCTTATGTTCATACAGTAGCACTACTCTGCAATTGTTAGCTTCATTCACATTCAAGTCCACTACAGGAAGCAGTGTGACATTCATATAGATAGTGAAGGGTACATAATGTTTTGTTATCTTATAAAGTTTAAAATGACTGATTATTGATTTAAAAAAGTATTTCTATCTGCTTCCTGCTATTTATCTGAGCCCTGCGATTTCTACTATTGTTGCTCTTTTCTTACCTCTCAAACATTTTTGTCAAATTATACTGTATCTGGGATCTGTTTAATAATTTTTTCCATTGTATGATGATTTCTTCTTCATTTTGTGAAATGTAAGCTCAAACAATGTGGAGCATTTATAGCAGAAAAGTTAGGATTATAAAAGAGAAACTTCTGGGTTGGTGCAATGTTTTTCCATCAAGGAAACAAGCAAGTCACTTATTATTACTCATATTGCGTTTGGCCTGATTTTTATTTTCTTGGACTGCATATCTTCTCAGCCCCTCACCTACAGCACCATCACAAATTCCACAGCAACTCCGGTCATGCCTCCAGAAACCTCAGTAGCGCAATCCTCCACTCACCTCAAAAAACAGTTCAACAACAATTGATGGAACGTATTCAGCATCAGTTTACAGTTCACTAGAAACATTAGCGTGCATTCAGCATGATATTACCTAAAAATACTAGTTAGGCTTTATATCAGTTGTGTAGAAATGACAGCAGTCTGTGAAGAAGCTAAGATAGGCAGCTACAGCTTTACGTACTGTAACAGTGTTACAACATGTAAGGCTGGAAACCTTTAGGGAACCTTGTTAGTGGTTTGCCGCGACAAGACAGCTTTATAGTACAAAAAAGGAAGTATTGAATTCAGCTACAAATATGCTCGTTCTGCGTCTGTAAAGTTCTACAGAACACGTCCTGCTAATACAGCATTTCCTCCTCTGTATAAAACTTTCCCCTGTCCAGTGCTTATTGTTGTTTTTTGGGTGGGGGGTTTTATTCATCACTCTGGTCCTTTTGATGTAAATGAGGGTAAGGATTTATAAGATAAAACACAAGCTTTAACAGGAGAAAATGCCACAAGCATGTTTTATGGGTATAGAAACTAGTATTATGAATTGTGTTTGGCCTGATTGTGTTTTCTTGGGATGCATATGTTTTCAGCCCCCTCACCTACACGCACCACTTTAACAACAAATCCACTTCACCTTCAGTAACCAGCTTATCTGTCACTCCTCAACCCCACGCACCATGGCAGCAACCACTGTCATGGCTCCAGCACACTCAGTAACGACCCACACTCCTCCACTCACCTCACAAAACAGTTCAACAACAGTGGATGGTAATGTATCAGCCTAGTTTACAGTTTCATTGGAAACATTAGCATGCATTCAGCATGATATATGCGAAATAGTAGTTGGGTATATATCAGGTAAGACTGTGTGCGGTAAAGAATTTCTACTTAAAAGTGACCTCCACATGCTCTCCATCCTACAGCCACTTCTCCTGCAAACAACTCACACACAGACAAAACCACCAACAAGACTACAGACCCTCAGACAAATGCCTTACCTCCAAACACACCGTCCACCACAGTGAATCCTACCACCAAAGTTGGAATTTTCTCATTTACAACCACATTTGTTTCTTTAGAGGTCTGTGATAAGACTTTATCCATGTAAGTGCAGTCAACAGTTACTTACACTTCATAAAAGTTCATCAGTTCAGAAAAAAGAGACAGCTGCTCCACATGCAAAGGTGTTTTTAGAAAAGTTTTTTAAAGTTTTATAATCATGTATTAATATTTTCTTTTTTAATCTCTTTGAAATGCTTTCTCCAGCCACTCCACCACCAACTCCACAGTGTGAGTATCAGTGTAACTTTCAAGATATAATACATGTCATCTTTACAGTGACTTAAAAAGACACATGTACTCATTATATGAGTATTTTTGTACTTTGCAATAAATGCCATTTTAGCAGACTTATACAGTGACTGTTTAGAGTGTTTGGATCTCATTTTGTTTCAGCTTAGGAGCTCATTCAACATCTTCATGAACAAACTGTCTGCTGTTAAAAAGTCTCATCAGGTGGTTTATATTAAATAAGAGGTTATAATTCTGTTGATTTTGTGTGCAGGTGATTACACTGTCACACCTGTCAAGTTGTCTGCGAGATCAACATAACAGGCACCACTGGTAACAACCATGAACATTAGAGAGGAAGGCCAACCTGGAAAGACCCTACCATCAGCTCTCCAATCAAGACTTATATTCATGTCAAATTCCGAAGCCCTGTACTGAATATGAACATCAGTGGCATTTGTTGATCATGTTGGCAAAGAAACACCTGTAACAGCACTGAAAATAAAACAGAACAATTGGAATGAGTGAGTAAAATAATTGAATTATAAAGAGTGAATTACATTTACATTCTCTGAATTAAAGAAAGGAGACTGTTGTAAAACAGGAAGAATTTGTGCATCATTTGTCATTTCAGATAAAGATGACATGAACGAAGTCAGCTGCACCCCTGGATATGTTTGTTACCACAGTGATTGGGACATCAGCACTTCACTGTCAGCATCAAATAATATTCCAGCTGAGCCCTGCAAAAGTAACCAGACAACATTCTGCATCAAACCTGGTTTCAATGACAGGTCAGATTTGACACAACCGTCACCTGTGGGAATACTCTAATTCACCAAAACATCGGTGGGTATGAACAGTGGAGTTCTCCTGTATTTTGAATGTGACGTGGTGTCAACATTACCATTAGTTTAATGTGTGTGCTGTTTTCTATTTTACACAGATCTTGAATCAAGTGAAAAACCAGAAACCTCCAACTAAACTCCTGCAAAAATAGAACCACTTTACCAAAGTGCTCACTGTTAATTACCCTGCTGGGTAAGTGGAGTAAAGAGAGACCGTCACCAACATTAGAATGGATTTACTTAGAGATTACGACTTGTATTTCCACCATTAGACACTCATACTGTAGTGAAACTGACAGATGATCATAAAAAAAAAATGTGAAGACGTTTTATTCTTGTGAACGTGTCCATATTTGGAATCTAATCTAACCCCAGATATATTGGTACCAGCAAATCAGCTGTTGAAGAAATGTTGTCATTCTTGTGCTCCTCAGAAGATGGAAAATCCAACGAGTTCAAGGACTTGTCTGAACTGGAGCCCTTCACACATACAACTGTACTGGTCAGATAAGGAGAACAATGTCTCCATCGAAAGCAAAACAATTGCTATCAACGTCAAATTGAATGAGTGGTACGTTGATATTCACTTTACCTCAGTGCAGTCAGAACAATAAGTTTGTATCCTGAGATAACGAAGGAAACAAAAAGACAACAACAGATGCTCAGTGTTAAAGATGTCTTATTTGTTCAAACAGATCTTGACATAACATCACAAAAAAAATGCCTGCTGATACCTCCATTGTTTGAGTTGGACCACCAACAGTAAGAACTGTCCATACCCACACCTCCAGAAGCTTCTTATGACTGCAGTTGTTCCTCCCACAAAGTAAGTAAAATCATTTAGATCAATTCGTAATATTATTATTTTTTTCACAGGAACCACTTTTGGAAGTCTGTAGAGATCCTTTTACTGGATATTTTAGCTAAATAGTAAATATACTGTGGACATTTGAATCATCCGTGGACCTGCAGTGCTCCATGCTTTAGCATACTGAGTGGTAGTAGGTGGAAATAAGCTGCGATTGGTGAGAAGATGTAACATGAAATATGATACAGAAATAACACTGAAATGTCGAGTCTAATACTTGTTCCACACACAGTAAACAAAGTGAGAGTCAAGTAAATGATGAGATGGAAACAATTCCAGAAATATATATATTGTTTCAATTTTACCATGATCATAATGATTATTGATTTGTATCATTTTTGTTGTCACTTAATAGGTAAAACAATCTGCTGTGTATAGTCTTAAATTTGTCTTTGTTACTTGTTGCAAAAATCAATCACAACAAACTGGCTCATGAAACTATGTTACAGATCCAACACGTTCACAAGGACAAAGCTGCAATATAAGTGGACTGAAACCATTCACTGATTTTACCTGTGAAGTCCAACCCACCTACAACAACAAGAACGTCAACCAACAGAAGAAGTTAAATATTTGAAAACTGCTGCTGGAAGTAAGTGTCAAAATTGCATTTTGAAACAATTATATTATTATATTATTATTTATATTATTATTATTATATTATTATTATTATTATTATAGAAATGATGTAATCCATTAGATTTTTTTTTACTCTACATTGACTGTACACAGTGCAAATCGGTTTGCAAGTTTTTTTTATTTTTTTTATTTAGATAGATAGGTATATTGAATACAATAAAAATGTAGTACTGATGATATAGTGGTAATGTTATTGTTAACAACAGTATATAACAGTATATAATAATAATAATAACAGTATACAATAATAATAATAATAATAATAATAATAATAATAATAAATGTTTCAAAATGTAATTTTGACACTTACTTCCAGCAGCAGTTTTCAAATATTTAACTTCTTTTGGTTTGCTGACGTTCTTGTTGTTGTAGGTGGGTTGGACTTTACAGGTATAATCAGTGAATGGTTTCAGTCCACTTATATTGCAGCTTTGTCCTTTTGAACGTGTTGGATCTGTAACATAGTTTCATGAGCCAGTTTGTTGTGATTGATTTTTGCCAACAAGTCAACAAAGACAAATTTAAGAGACCATACAACAGCAGTTTGTTTTACCTATTAAGTGACAACAAAATCAATATAAATCAATTAATCATTATGAACATGGTAAAATTGAAACTAATATATATATATTTCTGGAATTGTTTTCATCTCATAATTTTTTTGTTTACTGTGTGTGAAAACAAGATATTGGATTCAAATGTCCACAGTATATTTTACTATTTAGCTAAAATATCCAGTAAAAGGATCTCTACAGACTTCCAAAAGTGGATTCCTGTGAAAAAAATAAAATAATTAGAGAATTGATCTAAATGATTTTACTTACCATTGGGTTTCCACTGGGAGGAAGTCCAACAACTGCAGTCATAAGAAAGCTTCTGGAGGTGTGGATATGGACAGTTCTTACTGCTGTTGGTCCAACTCAAAACAATGGAGGTATCAGCAGGCATTTCATTTGTGATTCTTATGTCAAGATCTGTTTGAACAAATAAGACATCTTTAACACTGAGCATCTGTTGTTGTCTTTTTGTTTCCTTTCGTTATCTCAGGATACAAACTTATTGTTCTGACTGCACTGAGGTAAAGTGAAGATCAACGTACCACATTCAATTTTGACGTTGATAGCAATTGTTTTGTGTTCAATGGAGACATTGTTCTCCTTGATCTGACCAGTACAGTTGTATTGTGTGAAGGGCTCCAGTTCAGACAAGTCCTTGAACTCGTTGGATTTTCCATCTTCTGAGGAGACACAAGAATGACAACATTTCTTCAACAGCTGATATTTGCTGGTACCAATATATTCTGGGGTTAGATTAGATTCAAATAAGGACACGTTTACAAGAATAAAACAAGTCTTCACATTTTTTTTTTAATGATCATCTGTCAGTTTTACTACAGTATGAGTGTCTAATGGTGGAAATTACAAGTCGTAATCTCTGAGTAAATCCATTCATAATGTTGGTGACGGTCTCTTTACTCCACTTACCCAGACAGGTGTAATTAACAGTGAGACAGTTTGGTAAAGTTGGTTCTATTTTTGCAGGAAGTTTAGTTGGAGGTTTCTGGATTATTTCACTTAGATTCAAGAAATCTGTGTAAAATAGAAAACAGCACACACATTAAACTAATGAAGTAATGTTGACACCACGTACAATTCAAAATACAGGAGAACTCCACTGTACATACCAACACCGATGCTTTTGGTGAAATTAAAGGAAGTATTCCCACAGGTGAAGGTTGTAGTCAAATCTGAACAAATGTCATTGAAACCAGGTTTGATGCAGAATGTTGTCTGGTCACTTTTGCAGGGCTCAGCTGGAATATTATTTGATGCTGACAGTGAAGTGCTGATGTCCCAATCACTGTGGTAACAAACATATCCAGGGGTGCAGCTGCCATTTTTAATGTCATCTTTATCTGAAATAGACAAATGATGCACACATATCTTCCTGTTTTACACACAGTCTCATTTCTTTAATTCAGAGAATGTAATCTGTAATTCACTATTTATAATTCAATTATTTTACTCACTCATTTCAATTGTTCTAGTTTTATCTTCAGCGCTGTTACAGGGTGTTTCTTTGCCAACATGATCAACAAATGCCACATGATGTTCATATTCAGTACAGGGCTTCAGGAATTGACATGAGATAAGTTCTTGATTGGAGAGCTGATGGTGGTGGGTCTTTCCAGGTTGGCCTTCCTCACTAATGTTCATGGAGTAGTTACCATGGTGCCTGTAATGTTGATCTCGAAGCCATATGACAGGTGTGACAGTGTAACACTGCACACAAAATCAACAGAATTATGAAACCTCTTATTAATATAAACCACCTGATGAGACTTTTAATCGCAGACAGTTGTTCATGATGTTGACTGAGCTCCTAAGCTGAAACAAAATGAAATCCAAACACTCTAAACAGTCACTGTATAGTATGTAAGTACTGTATGTAAGTCTGCTAAAATGGCATTTATTGCAAAGTACAAAAATACTCATATAATGAGTACATGTGTCTTTTTAAGTCACTGTAAAGATGACATGTATTATATCTTGAAAAGTTACACTGATACTCACACTGTGGAGTTGATGGTGGAGTGGCTGGAGAAAGCATTTAAAAGAGATTTAAAAAAGGAAATATTAATACATGATTATAAAACTTTAAAAAACTTTTCCAAACACCTTTGCATGTGGAGCAGCTGTCTCTTTTTTCTGAACTGATGAACTTTTATGAAGTGTAAGTAACTGTTGACTGCACTTACATGGATAAATCTTATCACAGACCTCTAAAAGAACAAATGTGGTTGTAAAGAGAAAATTCCAACCTTTGGTGGTGGATTCACTGTGGTGGACGTGGTGTTTGGAGGTAAGGCATTTGTCTGAGGGTCTGTAGTCTTGTTGGTGGTTTGTCTGTGTGTGAGTTGTTTGCAGGAGAAGTGGCTGTAGGATGGAGAGCATGCTGGAGGTCACTTTAAGTAGAAATTCTTTACCGCACACAGTCTTACCTGATAATACCCAACTACTATTTCAGCATAATATCATGCTGAATGCAATGCTAATGTTTCCAATGAAACTGTAAACTGAGGCTGAATACATTACCATCCACTGTTGTTGAACTGTTTTGTGAGGTGAGTGGAGGAGTGTGGGTCGTTACTGAGGTGCCTGAAGCCATGACAGTGGTTGCTGCCATGGTGCGTGGAGTTGAGGAGGTGACAGATAAGCTGGTTACTGAAGGTGAAGTGGAATTTGTTGTTAAAGTGGTGGTGCGTGTAGGTGAGGGGGCTGAAACATATGCATCCCAAGAAAACACAAGTCAGGCCAAACACAATTCATAATACTAGTTTCTATGCCACTAAAACATGCTTGTGGCATTTTCCCTGTAAAAGCTTGTGTTTTATCTTATAAATCCTTACCCTCATTTACAACAAAAGGACAAGAAGTGATGAAAAAAACCCACCCAAAAAACATAATAGCACTGGACAAGAGGAAAGTTTTATACAGAGGAGGAAATGCTGTATTCAGCAGGACGCGTTCTGTAGAACTTCACAGAACGCAGAAACGAGCATTATTTGTAGCTGAATTCAAATACTCCTGGTTTGTACTTAAACTGCCTTGTCGCGGCAAACCACTAACAAGGTTCCCTAAAGGTTTGCCAGCCTTAACATGATGTAACACTGTTACAGTACGTAAAGCTGTAGCTGCCTATCTTAGCTTCTTCACAGACTGCTGTCATTTTACTACCAAACTGATATAAAGCCTAACTAGTATTTTAGGATAATATCATGCTGAATGCACGCTAATGTTTCCAATGAAACTGTAAACTGATGCTGAATACGTTACCATCAATTGTTGTTGAACTGTTTGAGGTGAGTGGAGGATTGAGCGCTACTGAGGTGTCTGGAGGCATGACAGAGTTGCTGTGGAATTTGTGTGGTGCGTGTAGGTGAGGAGGGCTGAAAGATATGCAGTCCAAGAAAATAAAATCAGGCCAAACGCAATATGAGTAAATAATAAGTGACTCGCTTGTTCCTATGATGGAAAACATGCACTCAACACAGAAGTTTCTCTTTATAATCCTAACTTTCTGCTATAAATGCTCCAACTTGTTTGAGCTTACATTTTTCACAAAATGAAGAATATCATCATATCAATGGAAAAATGATTTTAACAGATCCCAGATACAGTATAATTTGACAAATAATGTTTGAAGAGGTTAGAAAAGAAGCAACATCAGTTTAGAAATCTGCAGGCGCTTCAGATAAATTAGACAGGAAGCAGATACAATTATACTTTTTTTTTATCAATAAATCATCATTATATAACTTTATATAGATAACAAACATTATGTACCCTATCACTATCTATATGAATGTCACACTGCTTCCTGTAGTGGACTTGAATGTGAATGAAGCTAACAATTGCAGAGTAGTTGCATACTGTATGAACATAAGAGTTTCATTCTGCTTTACCAAAGCAACATGTCCTGATATGAGCTCAAATTAGAATGCAATTCACATGATTTGTACAGAAATAACTGTATAAAGCATCACATTTCTCCCCCTAAGGATTGTGGGTAAACAGACATATTATGTGGACCAATTTTTTCAGCTGTTGTAGCTGACTGTAATGTTTCCACATAGAATTGTTGGCTGTGGCTCAGGTGTGCAGGTCGTCTGATAAGTGTATGAATATGTGTGTGACTGGGTGAGTGTGTCAAGTGCTGTAAAAGTGCTTCGTGTGGTCGGTATATCAAAAAGATGCCATATACTGTATGTACAAGTCTGTTTGCCAATTACAATCTTGGGTGAGACAAGTCACTAAACTAGAACTATCGACCACTGTCGACCAAACTGTTTAATAAGAGTGAGAAAATCTACTTCTGTGACTCATTTCATGAAACGTTGCTGGCTTTGGTGTTGCTGTGGCCATGAAGAGACAAACGGTAAATAGATTTGCACGCAAAGCGATTTTTACTTCACATTTGTGCACTGATGGCCGAGGTTGCCAACTGTTTATTAGGAGCTTCCTATCCAAATCACTCACGATGATACTAAGCTCATCCACAGACACACACTCACACACCAATATCACAGCCATCGTAGGGTTCAGTATCTTGCTCAAGGACACTTCAACTGAGGAACCAGGTTACTCAGATTACTAGATGACCTGTTCTACCTCCTGAGCCACAACCGTGGCAGAATGAGACAGTATAAAGAGAGCGTGAGTTTTTGCAAAAGCTTTTGTAGAGCCAGTGGCATAATTAGAATAAAATGCTTTATTAATTACAATAGGAATAAAATATCATACTGTGTATTATAAATAGGTGTATTAGGTATATTGACACTCACGTGGCGGGTCGAGTTGTTGACCTGGAATTAAAACAGAGAAAGAGAGTGTGTAAAACATGTAGCTTTTGTCATGAACTAATACAGCATACTGTAAAACAAAATATATGTTAAAAAGAGAGAGACAACAAGAAAACATCAACACAAGTGATCATATTTTGAGTTTTATTAAAATGCACTTCCATTTGACTGATGGCCATTATCGGGTCAAAAAGAGGAAAAAGCTATTTTCGTCTGAAGTTCTGTATGAGGCAGCGTTGTTCAACCTGGGTGCTATGACAATGCAGCAAAAGAACCACGCTTGCTATTCCAGGAAGCAAACCGCTATTTCCTGCTTTGCACCGAAAGCTAGAAGAACCCCCCCCCCCTCCCATACTTAGATAATTTGGACAGATCACTGACTCATACTGAAGCACAAATAGACTTTCTCTATTAAATACTAGTTATTACTAGTTATTAGAAATGACAGCCTAACATCATGTAAAAACATATTTATACT
Source organism: Larimichthys crocea (assembly GCF_000972845.2). Lineage (NCBI taxonomy): Eukaryota > Metazoa > Chordata > Actinopteri > Sciaenidae > Larimichthys > Larimichthys crocea. The sequence goes on along the minus strand of NC_040027.1, from coordinate 497,190 downwards.
GTATGCACGCCAATTAAACTAAACAAAAATAATAATAAATATAAATGCATGTATTTCCTTTATGAACTCTGTATCCTGATATTCCATTTACAAAGTTAGTGATATGATGTGGCTTGTTAACACGTCTTAGCTGTTCTGTCTGTTCGTTCTTTATAATAATAGCAATGAGCAGTGAGTAATGAGGTGTTAGGGACAGTTAAACACTGAGTCTCAGGATGTGGTTTGTTGCTTTCTTGTTTCACTACATCGAGCAAAGATGCATGCTCTGTGCAGTGACATTTCACCATTTTATACTTTGTGGTGGCTGCTTTGTATTGTTCAGTGAAAGGTCTGAGAGATGGAATTGTGATCAGTGAAATGACTGATGATATCACTTATCTATTCCATATATTATATAAATGTGCCCATTGCAAGAATAGAAACAAATGCAGTGTTCTTTTGCTTTTAGGTTGTTTTTAAAATGGGGAAACTAGATTTAAGTGAGGCCACTTTGGTGTGAAATGAAAGCTTGACATTCCCCCTTTTCTAAACAGTGAGCCTGTTCAAGGTCAGAAGCTTTTTGGACAAGTGCATGAGAAAGATGCAGAAGAGGAAGAAAGAGGTAGAAGAAGAAGGGCAGGGTGACCAGATAAAAAAGTAACAACAATTACAGTTTAGTGACACTTAGAGCTCAAATGACCCCAGACGCCTGGCTCTGAATCCATTTACTTGCCTGACATTTAGTAGAGAAACTGATGTGTCTGCGTCTATCAGCTTTTTATTTTTATTTTTATCTTCTATCATCACATATTTTGCATCTACCACAGAGCAGATCTCTGTGACGAACACTTTCCCCCTCCCCCTCCAAAAGATTGCTTTAATCGTGCACCATTCTTAACATTTCTGACCTCACTTCTTCTTTTGAGACACTGCAACTTCCCCCCCTTTTTTTTCACGACTTCTCAAGTCATTTACTTTTGCGCTGTCTCTGTCTGCCCGCGTAGTTCTGCCAGGAAATGAAGGCAACTCAGAATGGAACACGGAAGTGGTCAACTTTTTTGATTACAGAACCTTGTACTGCTAGAGCTAAAGAAGGCCTGGAAATAGGCATCTTGGCGGGGCGCAGCTGCTTCACGCAGTCGGTTTAACTAAATTAAACTGGTGCTCACATGATTTTTAGCCTTACTCTTGGTCTTGATTCTAATTCTGCTAATTCTTTACCAACAATAAAGAAAAAAATAGTATCTTTGAATTGAATTTAATGCTGTTAAACGCTGTTGATAAAATTCTTTGCAATATTTTCTGTTATTTAATATAATGGTCAAACACCACCCACCAGCTTATAATACTTAGTAGTCGGAGTAGGAATGTAGGTCTTGCCATATTTTCTCATATGGTAAAATACCTTCTTCCAGCATTGGGTAAAAGAAGCATTACCGCTTTGTTAAAATACTCCATCGCTGTCCAAAGTCTTACATTCAATATTAAGTAAAAGTTAAGTAATTATCTGCAACATTAATATTCAGGCAAATGATTTCTGTCAGAGATATATTTATTATTGATAATTATTACTGATGCATTTACATGTAAAAAGAATTTTAATGTCGTGGTTGGAGCCATAGTATTTTTGCATACTGTCGAGGAGTTTAATTTATTGTGTAACAATGCTTAGTATTTTATGCGCTCATTATTGCTTTTTTAAAATCTTAATCTGCAGTGTAAAATGTACAATATCTCCTTCTGAAATGTAGTGGAACATATGTGTATACATCAATAACATATTAATGAATGAGCAAATTAAAACCAATTACTTTTAAAATAGCTTAATTGCTAACATTGAATGTTGTCTGCTTTTGCAACAGTCTACCGGATTAATCATGTAAACTGGTTCTCGAAAAATGGTAAATTTAGTTTCTATGTAAAGGTGACTTGTCTGTTGATGCGGTGTACCGTGATGACTCACCTCCCACACTAGCTGAGAAATACTGTACGTTAGAAACAATTGACACATACTGACCCTGACTGTCATTAAAGACAACATAGTGAAATAAATAGAGTGAAGGATTTATTTCAGCTCATGTGCACCGACGTCTCAGCTGAAAATAGCAGAAATTATTTGATGTGCTGAACAGTAGCAGAACTCTGAGTGATGCAAGAGGCAGTAAGGTGGGTCTGACTTAAAACATGCACATATGCATGTACACACACATACACAACCAGGCACACGCATACACCCACAGTCACTAGGGTTGAAGTGAAGAATTTGCAGGGACACACCCCGAAAAAATTCTCTCATCTCTGACAGACGTAAACCCCCCCCACACACATACATACACACACATACACACACACATACACACACACGCACGCACACACGCACAAACGCACACACGCACACACACACACACACAATGTCAAAGCAGAACAGAAACATGATTGCAAAAATTCCCATAGCTTTGTACAAATGAAAGAACACATTTTAAAGAGAGTCTTCTTATTAACAGGAGTCTTTGATTGAACATAACTATTTATTCTTTTGCCAAAGGGCTTCAGAAACCTGTCACTTTTTTAGCTTCTCACATCATAAGTGTTTGCTGTACCGTCTTGTGTTTTTGGTTTTTGAAAGTTTAAGAAACGTGAAGTAGCACAAAAGGAGGCACAACTCAAAGACATGATATACTGTAGCTTGTCATTTCTGCCCTCAGTTTTTTACTTTAAATGATTACATTTTGTGTGGAGAGAAAGAAAAGCAAATTGTCAAGCGTGCTGGCAGATTCATGTCTCTATCTCAGGCATGGAAAGTGTTTTACCTTTTGTCATAAACACAATCACATGCTCAACAACCATACACCAGAACTTCAAAAACAGTTCAGGAGTTTAAAATAAGAGATCTCATCACTTACAGCTGGCTATTGTTCATGTTTTGCAACATTTACAGATGTTTTCTCTCTCCTAAGACTGTCAGATGACAGAAACAAAGACACAACTTCATAAAATACCATTTCTTTTTCACAATGCCTTCATAAAGTTGATGCAGTTGGTTACTTACAGTTGGCCAAACCGATGATTCCAGCCCAGAGCAGCAGGATCTTCAGACCATAAAGACCTGCCATATCCAGGAGTTAGGGTGTGTACGACCACACACCATACAGTATTGTCGGAGTGGGGACCAATTTGCAGAAATTCACACACGTCAAATCGAAGCTGTATTTCCAATTCCTAACTCAACACTAAGCTAATAAGTTAAAAAAACGTCTTATTTTAAGCTACATACGTTTTTGTCTTATCAGTTAACACAACTTCCTGAACTTGTTCCCCAACCCTAAACCTTGCCTCTGGTTTCAAGTCGAGCAAGTGGGAGGGATGTCACACCAAAAGAGAGACTGCCTTTACCTTAACATTTGGTGACAGGAAGCTTCATTTCAGCTACGCCACCAAGAACAGGAAGTCTTTGCTCATCTAATCTGTACTCGCTTTTTAAGTTTGAAAACCTTGTGACTTATGAGGAAAAAAACATAGTTCGCTTTAGCGTGAAGTTTTTTAAATTTTTTTTTATGAACTGTTTCGAAACCAGGCTTTTAAATACATGCTTACATGTAATACATGACAGTTTGACTTCATAGCAACAGACAGAAATGAAAGGAAATGATGATACTAACACTTTCAGGTTATCTTCTATCTAGTTGGCTTCTGTTAGATTGTTTGAAATCAGATCATCAAGAGGCATAATTGAATGAATTATGCCTTTAATTTCTTATAGCTCATCTCTCTCTCTCTGACTCCTCCCTGCTCTTGAGCTTACAGGCCTGCAGTCGCTCAGCCATGTAATCAAAAACTCACGAGGAGTTGGCGCTACAATGTGCAAGAAAAAAAAAAAAAAAAAAAAAAAAAAAAAAAAAAAACACACAGCCTTTCCTTTCTTAAACTTTCTTCTCTGTTTTCTTCTTCTGCTCTCAGTCTAAAGAGAGAAAACATGTGGCCATTGGCTCCAGAAGTGAATTTCTTCATTTCTGCTGTTCCTTCTGTGTGAAATGCATTCATAAGGGATGTTAGATCTCTTCAAAGTCATTGATCGTGTATAGTGTTTGATCATCATGCTCTGCCTTGGAGCCCAAAAAATGCTTTACTTCTGTTTACATACACAAGAAAATAGGGGATAAAAGAGGAAGGAGAGGAGTAAAGAAACTCTCTGGGGAGTGAGGCTCCACACACTGGGTGGTGAGCTGATGTGATACTGGATGAAACACAGTCAGCTATTTCATGCAGTTATGAAAATAATACACATAACTAAGCAGAGCCATTTTAGAGTTTGGACAGTTAGATAGTTAGACAGAAGTTGTGACTTTGTTCTACAGTGGTTATACAGTGGAGGAAGCTCCACGTCTATGTGGTGATATGGATCTCTTTGGTATACACGGTGAAAATAAAGACAAGAACACATGGTCCACATCAAACCTTAAATAATATTTGTGTTGATTCTGAACAGATGAAAGTTGTTACGCAAAGTTGCTTTCTTTATACGTCATAATGTATTTATGTGGAAATAAGTTAGAACCTGAAACCCAATAGGAACATATTGTGTTTCCGACAAAGAGATGACATTTTTAGTACGAAGATCTAAATATGGATTTCCCCCTTGATCAGTGAAACACATGGTATTTGGCTATTTCCACTTCTGGGAGTATAGATTCTTGTAATCAGGAAGTGGCCTCTTAAGAAAGCAGCATTACGCTAATGCAGTCCAAATGAAACTGCGTTTTTTTTGGTTTGGTGTGTGTGAGTCCTTAAATGCAGACAAGCCATTTAATTATCGCTCACTCCTGTCAGGTTGCCAAATCCAGCATCATTGTAATACACATAGATTAGCACTACCATTATGCTCCCTTGCAAAAACATAAGACTTACATTGAACCTTAAAAAGACACACAGATATGTAACCAACAGTACAGCACACGCAGAAAGAATGCAAGCAGAGTTGATTTGGGTTTGATGGACAGTATATTTAGAAATGGGAGATCATTTGCTGAATCTTCTGAAGGTGATCAGATCAGTTTGACACCCTCCCTCCCATTCCAAGCATGAAGGAGAACATGAAACACTCTAGATCAGTGATTGGTTTGTCCATTCTGGCCTACTGTAGAAACATGGTGTTCAACATGGGGGACTCCATGGAAGAGGACCCACGTTGTTTGTAGATATGAAAGGCTCTTCCAAGGTGATTATAAACAAATCAAAATAAAGTTGTGAATATTATATTACATTTCTTCTATATTCTGTAAATAGAGCACCCTCAATTTGACACACTGGACATTGAATGTATAATTATAATTTTTCTGACACAATGAATGAAAGACTTTCTTTGGTCTGAATCACACAATAAATTGACACGCTGTCATCCTTGTCCTTTTAAGCTTCTCCCTCTGTCACATGTCCAGACAAATGAGTCACTGGACAATGTGAGCTAACCACTGTATGTCCATGCAGCACTATTTTTACGTCCTTTTTAGGTTGAGCTTAAATTAAAGCTATGATTATGTTGCTTTAGAAATCATGAAATATTAATATTAGCTGGACGCTGTGTGTCATTTGACAAAGTTACAAAAGAAGAAAAACTAAATACAGAATAACACAATCTATAGGCCCCGCTCAATCTAAAAATCAAATTTTTAGATTTTAGATCTAAAATTTAAAAGAATGGTGGTGCTTTTGTAGATGCCAATGTCCCTGTAGAAGTCCTTATAATGCTGCACGAGCTTGAGCCAGCCAAGAAGGAAGAACTCTTTGGTCACTTTGCATCATATTAACACATTTTATCGATGCCATCAAAGTCCAAAATGTTTCCTTGTGTTCAGTGCCAGTGTGATGCATTGTGATGTCCATGTATGGATGATGTGCATAGGCATCGAAGCAATTGACTTCAACACATCACTTACATTCTGTCTCAGACTATTAGTCACTTTTTCATTATTCACATGATTACACATTGTTATTATTCAGCAATGACCTCAATCTTCCATGATCAGGGAAAGGTTGTGGTTATGCAACAATCTTTTTCTAACTTTAATCAAGTGCTCCTTGTTGCCAAACATCTGCAGTATCACAATCCTCCTTTCAACATTTCCAAGCTGGTTTCCAAGTGTTTGTTGATAAAGTAAAGATAACTGAAAGTCCCCCTGAAAATCCTCTTCTCTAGTTTGTTTCTAAGAGTATTTTTCCACCAAAAAGTTCAAATACCTAGTTGAAAATTCTTAAAATTACATCTCCTCCTTCTACCTTAGAACAAGATGTCTCCTGCTTCACTGAAACTGAACTCTGCACTGTGTGTTTCAAGTTTCCACATCACACCTATGTTAGCTGGATCATGAATGGCTGCCAAACTAGTTGTGATGTCATAAAATCCCTTTCTGGTGCTCTGCGCATACATGATCCTGTAATAATGAAATAACTATTGGCAAAAATGTTTTTTTGAGGGGAAAGGGACTTTAATGATGTAACAATAATTTAACCGACTTACCAAAGTCAAAGAAAGAAAGAAAGAAAGAAAGAAAGAAAGAAAGAAAGAAGGAAAGTTATCAAGAGATAGAAACAGAAAGCATGCACATGTGGGCAAACAAGAGAGTGTGTCTATAAGTAGAGTAGAGACAAAACCGAGACACAGCGTATATTCAATATATATATATATTTGATGTTCGTATAACCTATGAAGACATGTTTCTAATGTACACCATGCTTCGCTGAAAGAAACAAGCTCTCAAACTAAAACTATGTTATATGTATTAGTGATGTATTATATGTAATCGTAATTATCCATGACTAGACTCAGCAAACTCTTTAGTAGAACCTCTCTGTTTCACATCCACCAGAGAGAAACAGATAAGGCTGCAAGGTGAAGGGAAACTAGACAATGTCTTTCCTCCCACATAACAGAACGTCCTTTGTTTGCTAAGAAATCAGGGGGGAAATTTTACCTTAAATTAGGTGCGTTCTCGATGCTATTGCTCATGTGTGAAGAACTGAAAATATCAGTCCAAAAGTCTAAAAGTGACACTTCCTCTTTTATCATTCAGCTAAAGTAAATGTCATCGCGTGAGGGCAGGTAGTTTTCATTGATTTCCAGCTGTGCTGCATATTAAGAATTGATATAGTTGTTGGTTGTTACAGTAAAAGTATCTCTGGCCTCTATTTTAAACTATGCATGTTTATGTAGGGGTTGAGAAAGGGGGTGTGGTGTGAATGAGAAACTATGTCACAGCTTCCCCAATTTCTTTTCTTTTTTTCCGCATTCCTCTCGTGTCCCATTTTTTTTCTTTAATTCCCTTCATGTCCTCAATGTCTTTTTTTCCTCTCATTCCTCTCATGTCCTCTCCTCTACTTTCCTCTCCTCTCCTAATCATTGTAAATGTGTAATGCTCTTTTACAATGGCAATGAGGACAATGCAGCAGAGAGGCCACAGACTATCAATTGAAGTTTGTACTGTTAGTTCCTCTGTGCAGTCAGCAGCTGTGACCACAGGGAGGTGTGATAAAAATGGATTGCAAACGATGCATGTGTATGCCTCTGTGTGTGTGCTACACCCAGATGCATGCAATTTTTCCTCCACTCTTTGCACCGTGCACCTACACTTGGTATGTGGGTTAAGGCTTTCACATATTGTTGTTCTGTTCACCCTTTGTAGCATGTGCCTGTTGTTTTCTCATCAAAAGTTTTAAACACATTAGATATAGTTTTATAGATGCTTTTCTGGGCTTTATGAAGACAGCAGCTATGAAAGAATAATCTATTTAATGCCAATCCTGCTGTGTTTCACTCATAATACAATCTTTTGTGATGAAATGTGCTTTTCAAAAAAAAGATAAAATCAAAAAGTATAAACCAAAAGTCTCTAGCAGCTTGTACTTTTTCCACTTCTGCAATAAGTGAATCATCATTATCATGTTTGAAAGTGTTTGTTTAAGATACAGCAAGGTTTAAGAAAAGTGTATGATAAGTTGGTCAAAGATGATGAAAATCATAAAGATTGTGCTTGACTGTTTTCAAAGTGTTTTTTGTCAAACAAACAGCATTTGAAATGAACAAGTTGCACCATTCCAGGACGGTCTGAAATACACTGATCAGGCATAAACAATAGAAATGTAGGAAATGACTTGTATTGTCATTTTTTTTACTGTGAGTTAATTATCCATTCTCAAAACCAGCCACTACAACATACATAAAAAACACTGACATACAAGGCTTTGAGCTTTGCTTTAGTTAAACTAAACATATAAATACGACTTGTATGTGACAGAAAGGCAGTGAACAGTGTTAAAGATTCAGAGCCAGAACAACCTCTTTTACACTTCCTCTTTCTCCTTCCTGTCTGCACTCTGTAGTGCACAGTGTCATTACACACTGTGGCTTTATTTATGCATCCTCTCTATCTATACTCTTTACATGAAGCCAGTTTGTCAAAGTTAAACATTTTACATTTCTTTCAATTTTCAAATATAATAAGGTGAACTAGGAGGACTCACGTTGTCTCACTTAACGAACAAAGTCAGCCTCAACCTCCAGAGTTTCACAATATGTCTGTCATCTGTGGTAGTGAAGCAACTAAAAACCACTGGAGGGCAGTGTGGCTTCATGATGCAACTGTTCCCTTTTGCGTTTCACACATATTTCTCCCCTCACTTGTTTTTAGGAATAGCCAAGTGGCTGAATGCATTTTATACACACACAAACACGTGTACACACACATACACATGCGCTCAGTGTTGCGATTTGGACTCCTTTTGGTTCCTCTCTGCCGATGACTGACAGGTTCTTAACGAGAGAAGCCTAGAGCGTTTGCCCTCCAGGCCTGTACATCAACCATCAACATACAACGCACACACACACACACTCACAAGCATGCACGCTCACGCCCATATTTATACACACACATATCATCCACACACACACATACATGTACTCTTCTCCTTTCTCTGCAGATATTGTCTGTCCCATTTCCCAGGCTCTATCAGTTTGTCCATTTCTCACAGAGTGTTTGACAGTCACTGGGAGACGGTTTGGGTTTAGCATTATTATTATGTTTCTATGAGGCAGTCTTATCCAACACAGTAGGAATGTCAGCCGCACCATTGTTCAATAAGATTCAATACAAACACATTACAACACCACACAATAGCACCAAGGGCTAGCTGAAGTGTGAGCGCGTAGATGTGTGTGTTGGTGTGTAGTCATTGTGAGGGCCACAATGGTGAGACGGCATAGCTGTGGAAGTGAAGATGGAAACCCAGAGCAGCACGTTTACTCCGCCCTCTACCCCTTCGTGATTCATTCCTCCTCTCACCTCTGTTCCCTCTCTTTTTTTCAGCAGAGGAGAGAAAACCCAATTAAAATACTATGTGGATGGATACGATGAAGAAAGACATACCTCCTCCATGACATTCTCTCTACCCCCCATGTAGTGACAGATCTGGTGCATTCAAACAGAGGTGGAAAAATGTGGTAGCTCCCGCCCTCCTGCTGCCATTAAATGTTGATGTATAATATCAAAAAAAAGTATGTATATATTGTATATATACTGCATGATGATGAATATATAAATCAAAATCGACTACAAATTCAACCCACGTATATGCACTATATGTTATGTATGTATGTTTGTATGTGGCTGAGCGAGAGATTCCCATATGTCAAACAAATACCTGATGCAGCAGGAGCCGAAGATGCATCCATTTTTTACATTTCACATACACACACACACACACACACACACGTATATACACACACATATATATAGACAGATTCATGTCCATGTATCTCTCTCTCTCTCTCTCTCTCTCTCTGCAACCCCTCTTCTCTTCCTCCGCTCTTGTTTTCCTCTCTTCCCGACCCAACATCCGGCCCTCCCAGGAGATCCTGCTTTCTGCTGCCAGACTGGACCTGTATAGCACACACACACACACACACACACACACACACACACACACACACCCATACTCACTGGCTCTGTCTCTCTGTGGACACATGAACTGCCAGTCAATCCAGCAGCAGCTCAGTACAGACCTCACTGCCTCTCTGTTGTGGGGGTCAGGGGCTGGAGGTAAGTGTGTGTGTGTGTGTGTGCACGTACAGAGAGAGACACAGGGTCAAGGGGCTGCAAGTGTGTGAGGACTCTTCTATTCAGGCCTACTAAATACTGTATGCAGCTGGTATTTACCTGCATCAATATTACAACAAAGACCCTCAGGAGTGCATGTGTACATCCCCAGCAGAAGGTGAAAAAAAAAACCTCAGCTGCTCGACTCTAATCTCAAGTCAGCAACAGCACAGGTATACAAACATCCCTATTATACATTTCCCCCTGTGAAGACACGCTGAGGGGACATGGTTAACTGCAGTAAACAGTGAGCTTTCTGTGAGAAAGTCCAGAGAGACAGTGGTAACACTAGCCTCTCTCTCTCTCTCTGTCATACACCCACACACACACACACACACACACACACACACAGACAAATTCTGGCCGTTGAGTGGCCATTTAGAAATCTGGCCGGCAGTTCACTGACCCAGCACTAACGAGGCAGCTAGCCCGGCCTTCGAGGAGTAGCGCCTCTTATCTAGTGACCACACAGCGCTGGCTATCTCCTGACCGTGTTTGACCACTGGTTAAACTGATTAGCCAATCATCCAGTCAAGTTACAGTAAGCAGAGATACACTGATGAACATGCAATACATTATTTTGGCTCCGGATGTAATTTTTGATTAATCATGGAATGTGACGTATCTTTCTGTGTATGCATGCAGCAGCTTAATGGTGCATGCTTGTTTCTCAGTATGATAGTAAAGAAATGCCACACTAACGCTATGAGAGGCAAACAATGGCACAGTCTCTCCACGGCTATCTGTCCAGTTGGATCGGACAAATAGTCAGTTGTGGAGAGATGGCAGAGTGGACATGATGGCCAAAGTGTCAGGGACTGGAGATTCACCCGTTTAATGAGAATCTATGGCCTGGACTGATGAAGGGCCTGACTGAGAGGCTGTGACAAGTCCTAATGCTCACATGTATAAATGATGTGGATGGGTGGGTGGTTGAAAGGGGGGGGGGGGGGGTGTTCTGGAAGGATGTGGTGGCCGTGTGGAATCAATCCTCAGTGAGCATGGGTAGTGTTTATGAACAGGCCAGAGACTAAAAAAGGTTTGAGGACAGAATACCACAGAATCTACGTGAGACTGAAAGGAGTAAAAAAAATAAATAGGTAAGGAGCAGTTAAAGAATTTCGAAAGTGTAAAACTAAATTGCACAGAGAAATGACCTAAAACATTAGAGTTGTAGTTTGACATTCTGGGAAAAGTTAGTTAGATGAAAAGATGAATACTTATGCATCCATTAAAGCTTCAGCCGGTTAGCTTAGCTTAGCACAAACACTGGAAACAGGAGGAATCAGCTAGCCTAGGTTTGCACAGAGCTCACTAAATGACGTGTTGTATCTTGTTTCTTTAATCTGAGCAGGAAAGATAACCGTCTTATGAGATGTTATATGCTAGACCAGTGGTTCTCAACTGGTCTGGCTTCGGGACCCACCATCACCCCTAAAGGACAAGCCGTGACCCAAATTGAGGAAAATTTTCAACTTCTCAAATTTATTTAATGAAAAGATGGTGCAGTTTGTTTCTATTAACATTACAAGGCTTTATGAATAGACGGCACTCCGCGGCATAAAAAATCCACTTCAAAATAAAAGCATAGGATTTTGTTCTTAACATTTTTTTCCCAGGCAAAGGCCCGCGACCCACTGAGAATGGGTCCGGTCGCGACCCACCAGCAGAGATTCATGGAAGCTACTTCTGTGCTGTCTGGTCGACTTAAACAGGATGTTTCCCCTGTTTCTAGTCTTTGTGCTAAGCTAAGCTAACTATCCACTGGTTGTAGCAACAGAAAAATATGAGTGAGTGTATCCGAGCGTGCTATCCACACTTTGCCAGAAAAAAAAAATTTGGGACAATTCCTTTAAGGACAGAGTGAATTTCAAGGTGCAATAATGTAGATTATAGTTTTATTTTGATTTACGTTGACGCAAGTGGCACATTTGTACTCCCATGTGTGGTGGATATTCAAAGAGCTACACATCTGAAACAACAACAAAAAAGTACACACAACCAGGCAGAGTGTGTGCACACGCATATACACACACGCAGCCTTTGTTATGTTGAGAGCGTTTGTCTCTGTATGGCTCCAGCAGAGAGGGGTTAAAATCCGATTGAGTCGATATCACTGGAGAATAACACATTCAACACGCAGTCTGAGTGTGTGTGCGGCTGTGTGCTTGTGTGTGTGTGTTTGTGTGTGAGCAACATGGAGCCTAGGGACTTCCTCCCTCTCCGTCTGCAGCCCTCAGTTGAAATAGAATTGAATAGTCTGAATCCTCAATGGTAAATGTTCACAAAGTCAATACCAACTGTTAAGTCTTCCCTGCATTGGGGTTAAGGGCATTACCATTTCTGAGACTTCAGGAAAATACACACACACACACAGTGAAGGCATACCCATGATGCCCATGAGATAATAAAATATTTTTGCAATCTTTTGCAAAATGCTTACTATACATTCTGTTTAAATATTCCCTTCAACTGTATTGTATTCATCGAGGGCTTGTTTTCATTTTTGTTCACTAATCTCTCAACAATGATCCTGGTAGGCATGTGGCATTTTTAAAGTGACATCAGTGCCTGAGGGACAGTGGTTTCACTGATCTGACTAAGCATCAAATTCAGTTCAGTTCAAGAATGTGTGTGTGTGTGTGTGGGGGTTGTATTAATATTAACTGCCTGAAATACATAATCACAAAAAAGATTTACGGTTTAATACAGAATACTGGAACACGGCTGTTTCACTTGGACACACGCCTTCCCAAAGAATCAAACAAGACATTTCATACAGTTGACAGCTTGTCTTAATAATGTAGTTTAGGGATGATTTAGGGACTTACAGTCTAACATGAATATGAAAGCGAATGTGTGAATACGCCTGTGATATTTTAGATTTTTGTTACAAATCCAATGATAAGATCAACCAAGTCAATTCCTCAGTATTTACAGATCCAAGTTTCTGTTCATAAGTAAACTGACAACCCCTAAGTGACATATTTTATGGATAATTTATATTATATTCAGAGTGTAACAATAACATAACAGAACAATTAATAAACTGTAACCTTACCATCAGGAAGTTTGTTTTTCAGATTGAGCCGAGTATTTCCTTTGAATTTGCATCACAGGTGTGTTTTCCTGATATTGGTTTGGAACTTTTATATATTTCTCTGTTGCTTCTATTATGTATTTTTTATTTGTAATGATCATATATTAAAAGATCAATAAACTGTTTGATTGATTAAATTACACTTTTTTATAAAGATGTTTTCTTACACCCCTTATTATAAAAAAAGGCCAAAGCTGTGAAGCCTTGGGGTCAGCACAACCTGATGGGAACTACTTGAATACTACACCTAAATATCTATACCACTGTACTGGTATATTCATTTGGCTAAAAAGAAAAAAAAATACACACACAATAGGATTAAAAAATTATAAAGAGGTTCTTAAAACAGCTGGGCACTGTATTTTTAAGTAAATCAAAAAAGAGTAAATAGTTGACTATTTTCAACAGCGGATAAATACACATTTGTTACTCTAGTCATTTTTTACTTTTTCCAAGAGCAAGACAGTGTTTGTCGGATAAACTCAAAAGAAACTACAGTGCCCATGATCATTGTATTGAGGGAAAATGTCACTCAGAACAACACTGTGACTCTATGTGTTTTTAATAGTTGTAGACAACAATGGAGAGCTATAGTACAAAAGAATATCAGATATAGGCTACACAATACTTGGAATGGGATCAATCCATTGTCGGTTTTGGTCTTTTCATGGGATTTGTACATCGTAAGAACAAACAAAGTTTTTGGTAGTGTTTACACAGTGCGGTTATGTAGAACCACGATAAGTTACTTTGGGCAAATTTGCTACACAGTGTGGTAGCTAGCTTTACGTGTGGTGCAGCCATACGTCCTGCTGGTCATTAACGGTGGGCCGGTGTGGACCTTTTATCACGGCGCAGTGTCTCATTTGAACAGCGAGCCATAAAACCCCAGGCTCTGTCACTCAGTGTCATTTAAACCAGGACTGATTGGAACTATCTCTGGCCTTTGCTTTCCCACCTTCCTCCCCGCTTGCGTTCTTTCCTGGTCGCTTCATGAATAATGAATGAGGATATATGCAGGCTGGAGCTCAGATATTAATGGAGCTGAAAAACAGAAGGAGAACCATTCTTTGTGCTGCCAGCCATTGCTTCCTTACCCTGCTGAAGCTGCCCCTGCCCAGTCAGGTTTTTTTTTTCTTTCCTTATTTTTCCTTTCCATGCTGCCGGTGGGCCCAGATGAGATAATGCTCAGTTTCTCTTTCACTCTTGCCTAGAGATATTCGCTTCTCTCCTGGCTGTCACAGCCGGGGCAAAGGGTGGACAGAGACTTTGAAATGAGAAAGGCTAACTTTCAAATTATGAAAAAAGGCAAAGACAAAACTGGGGAGATAAGTGAAAATTTTACTTGGCTGGATATGCAAGGTGGCCATTGTCTGTCTTTTGGAGCAGCTCTCATTCAAGGGCATGGCAGTGAGCTCCCTCCTTTGTTTGCCCCTGTCCTGTCTTTCTTCCAGCCCTTCCATGATCTGTCGACTCTGGCCAGAGAAGCCCCCGGCCAAACTGTGGCAGTCAAGGGCGAGAGGTACAGTAGGGTGGAGGGCAGCTCACTGAACAAATGGCCTCAGCAAAACTAAGTCACATCTAAACATTTCATACTTTTTAAACTTTTTTCAAATTAATTGAGAATAATAATTATTTCTTTTGAAAAAAAAAAAAAGCTCAATTGTTTTGCACAGCTTTGTTGAGACTAACCAACAAAGGCTTGCTGACATTGTACATGTGGCACGAGGGGGCTGGCAGTCAGCGAAGTCTGGCCCCGGGCTGGCAGAGTCGCTGCCCATCCTTGGATGACTCGCCCAACTAGGCCAGAGGGCACAGATAATGGGCAGAGTCTTCTAACCCTTCATTTGTGCCAGAATGTCTCCACATTCAACAATGTTCTATCCGCACCTTATATGGTCAAACACAGACAGAGAATTACTTTTCTGTGGTCCAGTGAACTGTGAATTGGCTACTGATGGAGAGGTGTGGTAGGCAGGCTGCCCTCAACCCCTGACCCAAAGCTTTATCATCTTCTATGTCTCCTGTGGACCTCATGTCTAATGACCCTTTTATCTCAGCTTTTTTCAGTTTATAAACTGGCTCATTATATTGGTCAGATGGTGAAAGTTCAAGTAAATTCCATATTTTTCAAGTAATATCAGCATTTTTTTGTTTCAGAAAGAGTTGCTTTGCAAATATGCCTTTGAAGCCTAACTAAGTGAAACAATATCTTTAAAGCCTTCATATGGCCCGAACTCTTCAAAAGAAAAAAATACAGATACACATTTGAACATTTTGTTTCAGTGGAGTCAGTGAGTTCAGTGAGCTTCTCTGTGAAACCAACAGTATAAAATAGTAATATAATGAAGTAGTAATGGACAGGGTGGGATAACAAATTGACAAAACAGTGGTCAGTGGATCCAATTACTCTGTCTGTCACTCTGTTAACATTTCATCAATATATTCATATATTCTCACAGTCATGACTTTTTTCATGCACCGGCTTTGCACAATTTTAAGTTTGCACAACTTGTTAATGGGACTTGCAAGTTGGCAGTGCTGTTTTGCTGTCCATGTACTCCAAAGACTCAAATAAAATATATTTCTACCATGAAGCAAGGTTTTGATCTTGGAAGTGAAGCAGAGTGTCAGTGAAATACCGCTAAAAAAAGGCAGTATAGTTCAAAAAGTTTAAAATTTAACTTTTTGTGCTTGCTTGGGTGAGCGTTTCAGCTAATTACGCACAAATCCCTCACGCTCACAGCTCCAATCCACCGGCACCGCTGTCTCGGCAGAGGACAAAGAAAACAAAGGAGACTGACAAACAAACAGTGAGTGAAAAAAATATATAAAAGAGAGGAAGCTTTCTTTCCATATAGCAGCTGAGCTGAGGCGACAGTGGCGTTTAATCAGTTGGTTTTTCCAGCTCCGTCAGCGTGAGCAGCCTCGGCGGTGCAGCCCTCTGATCAGCGCTGGGAGAGGAGCTCCCCGCCGAGCTTCTGCCGCCCCTGAACCACAGGTCAGTCCTTGGTGAGTAGGTTTCATTCTGCTGTCGCCTTCATAGTAGCGTCTCCTTCTCTCATTAAGATATAGTGTGTGTCTGTGTATGTGCACATGCATGTATTTATGGGCTTGTATTTGTTTCTGTGTGCATGCATGCCACTGTGTGTGTGTATGTGTGTGGAGTAAATGCACCCCAGGACTAGCCTAAAGGGGATGTGGATTCCCGGCCTCCACTGAGATCCGGCAGCACAACTAGGATTTCTACCAGTGGGGGGGTTGTGTGGGTGTTTGTGTATGTGCGCGCATGTAAATGTGTGTTAGAAAGAGATGCAAGGCGCATCAAGTGACTCTGTGCCTCAGGGTCAGACACACACACATGCAGAGAAGGAGCTGGTGCTGCGGTGGGGTAAACAAGAGCAGACTGTTAGATCTCATCAGCCTCATCACACGCTTTATTATGCTGATTTGGGAGTATACTGTAAACTAATCAAGAATCCAAGAGTCACGGGGGGGCACTCGGCTTAAAGGTTAGGCGTATAGAGAGAGGAAAACTTGCTTTGCCTCTGAGTTCTTAACTTTTCTCATCTTCTTATTTCCCCCTTCTTCTTTTTTTTGCTCACCAAGGCCCCTCTACTTCCAAAATGCAGGAGGAGCTACTGGCTGAAAGGTTATAACCTTTCACCCATGTTTGAAAGGTGCACTTCATGTCTACCTCGGTTCAATATCAGAGGTGTGGGCTGATTGACTGGCACTGGAGAATCCAACATGGACCGGGGTTTTTTCGAATGGAAGTCAGGAATCCTGTCTGTCGCTATATGCTAATATTGGCCTTTAAGCAAATTCACAAAACACACTTCTAGCCTCATGTTTGTTCACTTGCATAAATGCATGATTCTTATTCTTCGCTGAACATCTACTCTGACTTACACAACAACGCGACAGAGGAATGTTATAAAGTTCACGACGTCTATTAATTTTGAGGCATCTGAATAACATCTCAGTGTTTATTAGACCTGGCGGCACGCTTCATAAATAATGAATAAAATGGTCCTCTCTCGCTTTGTGGACGTGACTTTCCAAACATTTCTGTTTATAACTTTCTTTGATAAAAACGTCATTCGATTCCACCTTTTCTAAGCCAGGCTGTGAACGGAGAGGTGCACAGTTTTAATTTGGTTTCCTGTCCATTTGTGTTCTTAACTCGTCAGTGACAGCGCATTTAACAAGCATATAGATGAACAAACACCAGCTAGTGCACTATGGGTTCCCACAAACACACACAGGAATGTGACAGATGAGCATGTTGGAGAACAAGTAATAAATAAGCAGGCAGAGTGGTGAGAAAAGCCTGGTGAGAGGTGGCACAGTTACCTTTTCTGGTGATGGTGACGGAGCAGAGACAAGGGTGTTAATTAAGAGTTTTGGATAAACGCGTGTCATGTGGTTTGCAATGCAATAGCGCACGAGCATGTAAGCCCACACTGAAACACGAAAAACAATTGTGGAAAGTGATTTAGTACAATTACTTTAGTATTACACTTTCTCCAAAGTATAGTAGTTTCATTCTATGCTACTTTAAACCTCTTCCTCACCGCATTTCAGAGAGGGATGTACTTTTTACTCCATTTATCTGACAGCTGTAGCTATCAATTTTTGGGCAGCAAGGTAACTTAGTGGTGTCGCGGCAAAAAAGAAAGTCCTGGGTTTGAGTCCCAGCTGAAACAGGGCCTTTCAAGGTGCAACTGTTTAAGGCCTAGTGAGGTATGATTATCTAATATTTCACAAAGCAGAAATATAGAAAGTGCATAAACTACAGACTATATAAATAAAAATGGGCATAGTCTCTGTGATGTCACCCATAGTTTTCTGAAGAGTCGTTGTAAATCTCAGTGTGGTTGCTCTGGTTGTTACCAAATCAGCAAAGACGTGGAGCTGAGGTGGGCTGAATGAAGCCTGGTTGCTGAAACTGCCTGTAACGGCACCCACCTGTCAATCAAAGTTATGTATAATTAAGGGTGTGGCCACTTTAAGTCCTAATATAATTTGAACGGGTGGGATTAAAAAATGTATTAATTAATTTCATTAGGATTTTAAATGGAGCACTTTTACTCGAGTACATTTTGTCTACTTCTCTGTCACTGACAAAAACACACATACACTTTCCTTGTACCTCATCTTTCAATGAACATAATCATCTTATAGAATATGTGTTTGTGTCAACATGAACAGGATGCCTTCACTCTGTAGTGATGTACTCATGTGGCCAGAAAGAGAGAGCATCAGATTTAATCTGCACCTGTGTGCACTGGTGCACCTTGATATAATAAGCTTATCTTGGATGTGCTCAGCTGTCATCATAAGATTGTGTTTGTGTTCATCCCAAGCAGATCCTCCGCTCCCCTCCTCTGACACAGGAGGCTCCAGCAGGGCTGCCTGTCGTTTAGGACTAGTAAACAAGGTGCATGTCGAGAGTCGAAGGGTCCTGCTGCTTTGGTGTCTCCTCTGAGCTGTCAGAGAACACGAAACACAGTAGAGCTGCGGAGAAGAGATGAGGACAAGACAGAAAAAGATGGAAGAGGACAAGACAAGCCAAGATAGAGGGAGACACATCAGGGAAGGAAGAGACAAAAGAGAGCAAAACAGATGGGGGAATGTCAGGAGCAAGGAGACAAAAGAGAGGCAGACGCAGCAAAGATAAGGACGAATAGAAGAGAACAGGAAAGAGAATGACAGGATAAATGAGAAGGAGACAGTATGGAAGAAAAGACAGTAAATCCTGAGAGGACATAAGAGAAAAAAAGGCCCAACAGAAGCAAGAAGACACAACAGGAGAAAAGGACGAAAATCTTGGAAAAATTCCATCATAATTTCCTTGGTGACGGAGGAATTTGGAAGAGGACAAATAAGGAGCAGGACAGGCCAGAAAGAAATAACAGAAGATTGGACAGGATGGGTAAAAATAAGACAGAATGACAGGACAGAAAAGGTCAGAGGAGGGCAAACAGAAAAGGACAGAACCAAAGACATGAATGAGAGATGCATGGGAGCAAAACCAACGTGCACAGGAGTGGTAGAAGGAGACAGAAAGACAGAAAGGAAGACCACAAAACAGAATAGGACATGAACAGTGAGACAAACGGATGAGGACAAAAAAAAAAAAATTGCGGAGGACAAATGACAGGACAATCTGTACATTACAGAAGAGAGCAAAACTCAATGGGAAGAGACAGGACAGATGAATACAAATCAGTATGGGACATGACAAAAGAGGTCAAAACAGAGGAGAACACATGCCATGGATAAGGAGACAAAAAGACAGGAGGGAAGACAAACAGAGACAGAAGAAGATGGAACGGAAGAGGAAAGGTCAAGTCAAAAGGGGAAAGACAAACCATAAAGGGACAGGACAGATGAAGACACAAGACGACAAAGGAGAAGTATTAAAGACTGAACAAAACAGATAAATCCAATAAAAACACAAGGGACGATGATAATAAAAGAGGACAAAAAATGGAGATGAGAGAACAAAAGAAATTTGGACATGGCAAGAAAAAAAGAAAACTGGAGGGAACTTAGAGAAAGACAGAAAAGAAGACCGAAGAGGACAAACTATGACAGGACAGAGAGAGATTGAAGGCAAGACATGGCAAGAACAAGAAGACAAATCAGATGATGGAAAGGACAAAGGAAGACAAACCCCAAAAGGACAAACAAGAACAAAACAGAAGAGGACACAACTGTCCACTGAATACAATACAGCAAAACTTAACACTGCAAATATTAGAACAGTACAACACACAGTTACACACCGTAACAAAGTGGCCAGAAACTCGTGTGATGACCTGGCAGCTGACAGCATAACCTTATAGCTCTCCTCTGTGATTCCTATAAAAAGTGTTTTTGTTTTGTGTGTGTGTTCGTGTACAAAAAATGTTTTGGTAAGCCTACACACGCATACAGTACACACACACACACACACACACACACACACACACACACATACACATATACAGCTCACCTGGAGGTGGTGGGTGGGAGTGGGAGGATGGGGTCTGTGTTTAGCTGTGGGCCCCGCAGACAGGGCGATCAAAGGCTCCTCAGTCTTTGTCTGCTAACGTTGAATAGACAATAGTAAAGAGGGCCCGCTTTGATTTCAGCTCACTTTTATTGATCACAGAAGAGCAGGGATTGAAATATGAGACAACCCTGAACTGGATTCTTCTTTAGCTATTGATTATATCCAGAACAGACGGCATTTCACGATGATCCAAGTTTTTATTTTATCCTCTTTTTTTTTAACCATAAAAAAGTGTGTCTGGCTCCTCGCCTGTCTTTCAGGTGCAGCTAGTAATACACTGACTACCATTATTTTACCAGACAATGCCTCATCTTTTAGCAGCGTATTTTTAAGCTTCTTCTTAAAGCTGACGTCCAAAACTTATCTTGGATATTCTGACAGCAATCCCAACTCCCTGTGTGCTCTTTCATCCGTCCTCTCATCCCTTTTCAGCAACCTTTAAACCTTAGTTTCAGGAGGACATTTTGTTGTTTTTTTTTATTTCAGAGGAGGTACAGTCAGTGTACTCATGGGGCAGGATTTTAGGTACAGGGGGTGGAAGGGTTAGCTGTAGAACAGAGAGGACTGTGGGAACAAGGAAACACAGCATGGCCAGGTACAACAACCCCCCCACCCCTTTCCTTTCAACAACTCACACACTCATGCAAAGCTCTTCTCCCCTGCGTGCAGGGTCTCAGCTCATCTCACGGCAGCTGTTTTTAAATCGCTCCTGGGACGCAAACTACATGGCCTAAATTTGAGACCAGCAATCAGTTTATCGTCCCGGGCTTTACTGTTATGAGGTGAGATGCAGAATTGCCTATGAGCTCAAGATGTGTGCAAGTGTGTAATGGTTTAAATTTAACTTGGCCGGTAATAAAAACCGAGTCAGTTCTAGTACCATGGTAATTACAGAGAAGCTGCAGTATTACATAATGTTGCATGAGTGTATGGTTTAGCAATTAAAATATGACTGATCGATTTAGAAAGCACCTCAAATCTTAATGTTTTTTCTTTTTTTAGCTAAAGTACTATAAGCAATATTGTTTTTTGTTTTTTTTCTGGTCAAAGAGAAACTCTTAAAATAATTTTTGAGCTATCTTTTAGTTTTAATCATCAGAAGAATCAGTGTCCCTGTATTCAACGGTACATAAACATTTCTTGCAATATCTACTTTTTAAAAAAATTTCATTGCAGAGATAAGATGTTCCTCCGACAGAGTGTACGTGCAGCCGGCGAGGTCCCTTCATCTTTAAAAGTGACTCTTTAGGGCCCGTTTAAGTTGAGCTGACAGATGTGGTTATTTGGGGACAGCTCATTGGCAAGTTTATGGCCAGAGTGCTTATTTTACTAGAGCCGAGCACATGTGCTTGTGACAGTGAGGGAAATCCTTTCGGAAGTCTGGCATACGGTTGAAATATAGGAGACTTAAGAGAACATAAAACCCCAAATGTTTATCACCAAAAGAATCTCAGGGAGCTTTGTCTAAGAACACAAGATGTTAACGTTTGACTGAAACAAGTAAGACCTGGTTTTAATTCAGTGTGTTGTCAGCATGATCAAAATATTTGATTTGCACTTAAATGTTTGGATGCTCAAATCTGCATCATGCAAATCAAGCCCTCGAGCACAGTATTAATGCATTTATTAATTTAAAGTTGCAAATGTGTTTTTAGTGGATGCTGAGAGTGCTGTTACCAAGTGATCATTTATTTATATTAAGCTATATAAAATCTTAAACCTCTCTTATCTTCATGGTGCTACAGTATAATTATATGCTTACATATCATACTTGTGCATTAAGAAGTAAACAATTGTGTGGGGTGTGTACTGGTATTTATTGGGACCATTATATTCCTTCTTTTATGTACAAATACGCACATATGCACAGACCTGAACTGACATTTTTCCTTGTTTACAGGTAGTAGTCTGGTTAAGACAGAGGGGAGGAGGGGGGTGACTGAAGTCTCACATAAGAAGCAAAAAGCGGCAGTGGTGTGTGTGTGTGTGTGTGTGTGTGTGTGTGTGTGGAAGGCTATGTACATCTGACACACCCCCGGCCACCTGTAAAGTGTCTCTGAGGATCAGGTTTCTTTTGAACACGTTTAAGACAGCATTTGTTTCCAATAGTTTACAGTTTGTGAAAACGCCTGTTCCGGAAGGCTGGGCCGATGCTTCCGAGTTTAGCTTTGCGGGCCGGCGTTTTATAAACCTCCTGTAGGGCTGCTGGACAGACGAAGGAGAAGCAGTGCGTGCCTTTTAAGAGCCCCTGACGGGTTTAGTGAGCCACTTGGCTTTTTATTTTGGCTCAGCTCACTGCAGGCTGCTTGTACTTTACTGTGCCCCCTCTGTGCTGGCCTGGTGGTTGCAGATTAAGGACATGCAGAGCAAGAGTCACTCATTACACCAGTGTACACATGCTTATTATGTGTGGTGTTTATCATGTGTGTGTGTGTGTGTGTGCCTTTACATATGTTAGTGTGTCAGTGCTGATGAGTGACGCCAGTTGCGGCCTGCTGGGTGTAGCTTCCAACTGATAAATGACTGCAGGGACCGTCTTTCTTTACCTGAACCTCACAACATTTTCCCTGGAGAGAAGCTGCTGACAAATATTGTAACCTGAAAACCGTGCAGGCCTACAAGACAACCGTTTCATTCTAAATATGAGTTTAACCTGTTTAAAGTTACTCAAGTTCAAACAATAGCAGCTTTCAAATGATGAACAGGACTGTGCTGCTGTTCCCGCTTGTGTTTGGAGACTGTCCCTGGTGATTCTTTTCTCCCAGCAAACTAATATGTTTGAAGCTCCGGCTGCCATTGCCAAGCATGCGCCACAAGCTATTTCAAATGTGCAAAAAATATTGATATTCCAGGCTTCTAAAAACAAAACAAACAAACATGGGGGGGAAAAAAATCCAAGTCAATGTCCTCTGGAACGGCCCCATTTTTCTGCCTCAGAACACTCAGAGATCACCTGGGACAAATGATGAGCTGAGAGATTATTTTGCTATTTCTTCCGTGCTCTTCCTTTAATCTACACATAAATACACACACACACACACACACATACACCATGCTTATAGTGCCTTAAAATCTTGATGTCTTTCAACTCAAACCCTATTTAAAGACTGCAGAGCGCAGACCTTCCTCTTTCCCTGTACTCTTATTCTCAAGACGTTAAAGAGAGTGGCAGACTCTTTCTACATTTTCTACGTGTTTGTCCCATGTGTGCATTGACATATTTATTCATATAAACTCCGGATGAATCAGAAATGAAAATAAATGTTGTGATATATTTTATCTTTAAGGTATTAGGTATATGATGGCACATGAAATGATCTCATTGACAGGTTATTCACCTTCAGATATTCATTATATTAGTTTCCAGCTCCATTCAATAACTTTAAGTATGAGCCCTATTGAATATATGTTTAACAAAGTGTCTGCTGCAGAGCATATTTCTATATTTTAAAAGTACTCACCAGTAAAAGCAAACTGCAGTGAAGACTTTTCACCACAAGATGGACTTAGGGATGCATGGATTTGGTATGTATGGCAAACAGCAGTAAAAAAACAAAAACAAAAAAGGAAGAAGAAGAAAAGAAGAAAAAAACAGCACGCTCCCTAACTTTTAGAAAATGTTTTTCATCATTAAACCCAAAATGCAGAGCCAGTTTGAAGCGATATATAAATATCTCTATACTCTGAAGCAGAGGAGTCCATGAGGGAGGGGCTATAGCCAAACAACTTGTGTATTAATTCCAGATATTTACTTTTGTTTGTTTTCACTGTGTTCAGGGCTCCATGGGAGCAATTTTTGCTGTGATGAAACTGAACAGCAGTCCCTGTGGAGTTCATTACAAGGAGAGAGCCAATGCCCACCCCCACTGCTCCCTGGCCAAGAGGGATTTGGAGAATCCAGAGGGATGAGTTAGTTTGGTGGGTGGAGAGGAGGGAACCTACTGAATGGAGTGAGGGTGTGGTGGGAGGGGTGTACTCGGGGGAGGCAAGAAGGAACGAGACCATAAACAGTCAGCTAATGACCTCAAACACACTAACAACACAGAAGAAATTAATGGAATGGTGCATTCACTGCTGGAGAAAACGGCAGAATGCTTTCTTTTTTTAGACTGAGAATGGAGAGACAGCATCTTTCTTGTGCATTTATGAAAAGTAGTTAAAAGTTTGTGTGTTTTTAAGATGTTGGGGGGGAGGGGCTATAATACTGTTGACCTGTAGGGCTAAGAGCAGGAAGGAGTCTGTGAAGGAGAGAGTGATAAAAGTGTCTTAAATCAGGTGCCGTTGTGAACTTGTGGAGCTATTCAATCCCAGAGGGACGAAACTTTTTGTACAAGAGGCACATTATCCTGGAGCCCTCAAAGTAAAGATCATGTATTGCTCTCCCCTTAATTTCGGATTAAATATTTTAAAATCAGCAATGCACTAAGCATGCATCTAAAAGCCAAGAAACAGGAAGTCTTCAAATGCAACGTTCTTGAATAAATAATAGACAAGAAATACTGCTTCATTTTCTGCATGTAAATATCTCCTCTTGGTCTCCACTTGGACATGGATATGCACCTTTACTCCTGAATATATCTTACATTGTAAGTAACAAAAATGAAAAGCATTACTTAAACTTATAATGACTTTCTCCTGGGATATATGTGGCGTGCACTAGCAGGCCTATTTGTGATAGGAAAGATGTTTGATTTTGTTTTCCTCTGCTGTTCATCATTAATGTGTTTATAATACATTCACAATCTTATTTCCAACTATGCTTAAGCCACGGCTAGGCAGATCAATCCCATGTGAACACATTAAGGTGTTTTAGGGAATGTAGAGTGTCCTATTGTATCAAAGTAACCAAAGACGTCAGGAGACATGATCAGACAAACCCAGAGAGTTCAACTGAGCCAGCTACAGCTTAGAGAACATCAGGTAACTGCAAGAAACTATACATACACACACATCACTAGTGTTGCATGTAAGGCAGATTTCAAACTAGTGCCACAAATACAGTAATCAAGAGAAACTTCTGAGAAATTGTGTCCTTCATCAGGACAACATAGAAATGTCTGCAACTGATGTTTGAAGATTTCCACTGACTGTAGATATAATTCGAAATACTGCAAAAGATTTCGTTTTCAAGTTCTGATGGGATAGGATCAAGGTGAGGGGGAAAACGTACAATAACAGAGTGATTAATAAAAATAAAAAGGTAAATAAATACAAAAATAATAGGCAAACAAATGGTAACAAAGGATTTCCTGTTTGCTGTGACATACGGAAATGAAGCTACCCCCCAAAGTAAAGATAAAAGCAGGTATGACCTCACTCATTTGACTTGAAACCAGGGTCAAAATAAAAACTTTCTTCTGGGTGTGAAAAGCAGAAAAGTTAGGATTATAAAAGAGAAACTTCTGTGTTGAGTGCAATGTTTTTCCATCATAGGAACAAGCAAGTCACTTATTATTTACTCATATTGCGTTTGGCCTGATTTTTATTTTCTTGGACTGCATATCTTTCAGCCTCCTCACCTACACGCACCACCACAAATTCCACAGCAACTCCTGTCATGCCTCCAGACACCTCAGTAGCGCTCAATCCTCCACTCACCTCAAACAGTTCAACAACAATTGATGGTAACGTATTCAGCATCAGTTTACAGTTTCATTGGAAACATTAGCGTGCATTCAGCATGATATTATCCTAAAATACTAGTTAGGCTTTATATCAGTTTGGTAGTAAAATGACAGCAGTCTGTGAAGAAGCTAAGATAGGCAGCTACAGCTTTACGTACTGTAACAGTGTTACAATCATGTTAAGGCTGGCAACCTTTAGGGAACCTTGTTAGTGGTTTGCCGCGACAAGGCAGTTTTAAGTACAAAACCAGGAAGTATTTGAATTCAGCTACAAATAATGCTTCTGCTTTTCTGTAAAGTTCTACAGAACACGTCCTGCTGAATTCAGCCTTTCCTCCTCTGTATAAAACAACAATGGATGGTAATGTATTCAGCCTCAGTTTACAGTTTCATTGGAAACATTAGCATTGCATTCAAGATTAAAGATTTCCACTGACTGCAGAATAGATATAATTCAAAATACTGCGAAACATTTCGTTTTCAAGTTCTGAAACTGGCATGGAGTGGGCACTAGAATGGGATCAGGGTGAGTGGGAAACGTACAATAACAGAGTGATTAATAAAAATAAAAAGGTAAATAAATACAAAAATAATAAGCAAACAAATGGTAACAAAGGATTTCCTGTTTGCTGTGACATACGGAAATGAAGCTACCCCCCAAAGTAAAGATAAAAGCAGGTGTGACCTCACTCATTTGATTTGAAACCAGGGTTGAGGGAAACTAGTCAGAAAGCTGCAGTCATAAGATATAACAATCTTACAATCTCTCTTAGCATTTAATCAAAATAAAAACTTTCTTTTGGGTGTGTGAATATCTGGTATGGCAGCTCTCCGTGATCTGGAGATCCTGCTGCTCTGGGCTGGAATCATCAGTCTGGCCAACTGTAAGTAATCGTCTTCAATATTAACGTAATGGTCCTCTTGTTTTTTTAAAGATATTTTGTGGGCTTTATTAATTATTTGACATAGATAGTTAAAGAGTGACAGGAAAGCAGGGATTGAGGGTGGGATGACATGCAGCAAGGGGCCACAGGTCAGATTTGAATACTGGGCTGCTGTAGCAAAGACTTTGAACGTGGTCCGTACGGTCTACAAACTGAGCACTAATTGGCCTCCTTTTAAATAAAGAGAGTGTGAAAAAAAAGTTTATGAAGTAATGTAAAAAAAAAAAAAATGCAAATCCAATATTTAATGAAATGAACAAGATATAGTAGCATATCACTGGTAAGTGATTGTTTATATAAAAAATGGCAAAGAAACGGCAAAAGATTTTTCATGCCCTTGACAATTTGTGTCTTTGAAGATTGGAACAGACTACAAATTATTCTAGATTAGTATAATTTTTAGTTCAATATTGTTTAAAAAGATCCAAAACACTTGAAATTACTTATCTGAACACACCGCTCTATGCCAATAAAATCTGTAAAACAATTAAAAGTAAAAGTAAAATATTATATTCAATAAAAACACAACTTTACATGTTTAATTTTCAGCATTTATGTTCTAAAGTGGTTCATTTAAGATATTTACATAATTATCTTAAATAATGAAACACAGGATTTCATTATAGTGATGTGACAATTCTGTTTTTTGAAGGCAACATGAGACGTCTGATATAAT
Organism: Larimichthys crocea; assembly: GCF_000972845.2. NCBI lineage: Eukaryota > Metazoa > Chordata > Actinopteri > Sciaenidae > Larimichthys > Larimichthys crocea. Next base: position 469,659 of record NC_040027.1, on the reverse strand, counting down.
AGAGTCAGTCTGCATGAAAAAGGTTATTTTAGCTATCAGTGGCCTATTCATCATGAAGAAAAGAAATTTAAATTTGATTTATGTAGACAGGAAAAATGTATCATCACACTGGCCTTGATAATATTATAACATTGCATGACAAAATATATTTATACAAAACACAATGTTTAACATTTCATGTTTGGATACTATACGGACATAGGTGTCTTTTGATTCACAGAAACCTTTAAAGGGCCATTTTCAACTATTTTTCTCAGATTTCACAGTTGCCGCATGCAACTGTGAAATTGACTGCAACGTGATCAGTTGCAATGAGACAATTGCGCTTCAATAACATAACAGTATGTTCACTAAAAGTCTTTGATTTGACTGACTGACTGGCTCAGATTGTAATTATAAGTATCTGACAACATTATGGAAAAAATCGCAACAAATATAGACCTATTTTTCAAAAAGTAAAACAGAAACAGTTATATCGCTCTCCTCAAAGCCACCAAACTACATTGGCAAAACAGAAATTTTACTATTTACTATTATTCACACAATTACATGTAGTGTAGAGCCAAAATATTTTCAGTGTTATTATGGTATCACCAATCCACCAACCAGAAGAAACGTAAACCATAAGAAGCATATCAATCAGGAACATCAATACCTGAATTATGATTATTTTCCAGATTATTGTAATGTATCTGTGGTCATATAAAATTAATTAGCAGTTCTTTTGAAATGTATGTTTTTCATTTGCAACTTTAAATGTTTGGTCTTGCACACTTTGTCAGCAGTCATGAGACAAGTTTTACCACTGACCACAGTTAATATTTCCTGTTTAAACTAAACTAAACTTAGTACCGTGGGAATGAAACAGAAAAACTCAGAGACAGGACAGGTTTGGTAGGTGACTGTACATTTCCAGTTGATAACTGCACATAACAGATCTATGACCAGGACAGTTGGGGTCTTAATCCAAATCTTATCCGTATTAATAGAATCTATAGAATATGTGTAATCAGCAGGAAAGAAGAACACAGTCAGAGTAAACACAGGTTAGACCGATAAACTGAGTATAACTGAAAAAACTCTTCCACAGTATCAAACTTGATTTCCTGAAATAACCTACCAGCCTCACTTTGGGAAAGTATATGGAGCTTTTCCTTTAGCCTCCCAAAAAGCATCCATGACATGTTTATACTGGTCACATAGCAACAGCAGCACATCAGCAGCAGCAGCACTGCGAAGCATTAGATACGAAACCAGCATATTGAATTAGCTCTATAGACAGCTGTATTGATTATTATATTATATTAAAGCATTTTGGTTGGCCACTACTTTCTATGAACATGATGTTGCACTTATTGATAGTGCTGGCATACCATCACACTCACCCACAACCATTGTAACCAGCAAGAAAATAAACTCTCAGACAAAACGTAGGGACTAATACCACTGTCCTGGGAACTGAAATATCAGCTTGTGTAGAGCATGTGAGATGACAACAGGAATTTGGACATTTATTGTAAGCAGGTTCACATATACACACAGACAGAGAAGAGCAGATCAAACAAGCTTACTTCATACTTATAGCCATACCTGTTACATAATCCTCATATATGATGATAAGAGTGATTACATTTCTCACAGTAAAATCAGCATACCCAAATGAACACTGCCAGAGTTGATTTTAACACTTTTAAAGTGTGGGTCCATGCCACAGTGTTAATTTAACTCTTTTTGCAGTGTTGGTACCTTAACACTAATTGGTGTAATTAAAGTAAAGTAAAACTCTTTTTGGCGTTAGGATTTAACGATTCATTAACAACAACGAATGTTAGTTTTAACACTTCTATGTAGTGTTGGACATTAACTCTCAGAGGATCATTTTCTCATTTACAACCACATCTGTTCTTTTAGAGGTCTGTGATTTTAAAGTTTTATAATCATGTATTAATATTTCCTTTTTTAATCTCTTTTAAATGCTTTCTCCAGCCACTCCACCATCAACTCCACAGTGTGAGTATCAGTGTAACTTTTCAAGATATAATACATGTCATCTTTACAGTGACTTAAAAAGACACATGTACTCATTATATGAGTATTTTTGTACTTTGCAATAAATGCCATTTTAGCAGACTTATACAGTGACTGTTTAGAGTGTTTGGATCTCATTTTGTTTCAGCTTAGGAGCTCAGTCAACATCATGAACAAACTGTCTGCGATTAAAAAGTCTCATCAGGTGGTTTATATTAAATAAGAGGTTTCATAATTCTGTTGATTTTGTGTGCAGGTGGTTACACTGTCACACCTGTCAAGTATGGCTTCGAGATCAACATTACAGGCACCATTGGTAACTACTCCATGAACATTAGTGAGGAAGGCCAACCTGGAAAGACCCACCACCATCAGCTCTCCAATCAAGACTTATCATATCATGTCAAATTCCTGAAGCCCTGTACTGAATATGAACATCATGTGGCATTTGTTGATCATGTTGGCAAAGAAACACCCTGTAACAGCGCTGAAGATAAAACTAGAACAATTGTAATGAGTGAGTAAAATAATTGAATTATAAATAGTGAATTACAGATTACATTCTCTGAATTAAAGAAATGAGACTGTGTGTAAAACAGGAAGATATGTGTGCATCATTTGTCTATTTCAGATAAAGATGACATTAAAAATGGCAGCTGCACCCCTGGATATGTTTGTTACCACAGTGATTGGGACATCAGCACTTCACTGTCAGCATCAAATAATATTCCAGCTGAGCCCTGCAAAAGTGACCAGACAACATTCTGCATCAAACCTGGTTTCAGTGACATTTGTTCAGATTTGACTACAACCTTCACCTGTGGGAATACTTCCTTTAATTTCACCAAAAGCATCGGTGTTGGTATGTACAGTGGAGTTCTCCTGTATTTTGAATTGTACGTGGTGTCAACATTACTTCATTAGTTTAATGTGTGTGCTGTTTTCTATTTTACACAGATTTCTTGAATCTAAGTGAAATAATCCAGAAACCTCCAACTAAACTTCCTGCAAAAATAGAACCAACTTTACCAAAGTGTCTCACTGTTAATTACACCTGTCTGGGTAAGTGGAGTAAAGAGACCGTCACCAACATTATGAATGGATTTACTTAGAAAGAGATTACGACTTGTAATTTCCACCATTAGACACTCATACTGTAGTAAAACTGACAGATGATCATTAAAAAAAAATGTGAAGACTTGTTTTATTCTTGTGAACGTGTCCATATTTGAATCTAATCTAACCCCAGAAGATATTGGTACCAGCAAATATCAGCTGTTGAAGAAATGTTGTCATTCTTGTGTCTCCTCAGAAGATGGAAAATCCAACAAGTTCAAGGACTTGTCTGAACTGGAGCCCTTCACACAATACAGCTGTACTGGTCAGATCAAGGAGAACAATGTCTCCATCGAAAACAAAACAATTGCTATCAACGTCAAAATTGAATGTGGTACGTTGATATTCACTTTACCTCAGTGCAGTCAGAACAATAAGTTTGTATCCTGAGATAACGAAAGGAAACAAAAAGACAACAACAGATGCTCAGTGTTAAAGATGTCTTATTTGTTCAAACAGATCTTGACATAAGCATCACAAATGAAAAGCCTGCTGATACCTCCATTGTTTTGAGTTGGACCACCAACAGTAACAACTGTCCATCTCCACACCTCCAGAAGCTTTCTTATGACTGCAGTTGTTGGCCTTCCTCCCAGTGGAAACCCAATGGTAAGTAAAATCATTTAGATTAATTCTCTAATTATTTTTTTTTTTTTTCACAGGAATCCACTTTTGGAAGTCTGTAGAGATCCTTTTACTGGATATTTTAGCTAAATAGTAAAATATACTGTGGACATTTGAATCATCCGTGGACCTGCAGTGCTCCATGCTTTAGCATACTGAGTGGTAGTAGGTGGAAATAAGCTGCGATTGGTGAAGAAGATGTAACATGAAATATGATACAGAAATAACACTGAAATGTCTGAGTCTAATATCTTGTTTTCACACACAGTAACCAAAGTGAGAGTCAAGTAAATTATGAGATGGAAACAATTCCAGAAATATATATATTAGTTTCAATTTTACCATGTTCATAATGATTAATTGATTTGTATCAATTTTGTTGTCACTTAATAGGTAAAACAATCTGCTGTTGTATAGTCTCTTAAATGTGTCTTTGTTGACTTGTTGCAAAAATCAATCACAACAAACTGGCTCATGAAACTATGTTACAGACCCAACACGTTCACAAGGACAAAGCTGCAATATAAGTGGACTGGAACCATTCACTGATTATACCTGTAAAGTCCAACCCACCTACAACAACAAGAACGTCGGCCAACCAAAAGAAGTTAAATATTTGAAAACTGCTGCTGGAAGTAAGTGTCAAAATTACATTTTGAAACAATTCTTCTTATTATTATTATTATTATTATTATTATTATAGAAATGATGTAATCCATTAGATTTTTTTTACTCTGCATCACTCATTGAGACATAATGAACATCACATTGTATCTCCAATCATGAGCTAAGAAGAGGCGATGAACTCAACATGTACCAGGAATACACAGTAATTATAGACGTTAAATTCTAATAAGAGAAGTTATTCTCAGTGTTATTCTGTGTGACTGGGAAATCTACAAGCTTCAGTCAGTTCTGATCTGTTTAAATAATTTTAGTTTTTTTCAATTGTAAGAAATAAGTACAATGATCATTTTAAAAAGACATTTATATTGATTAATTAAATTTACATTCACACTGTATCCTGAATTTGAAAATATTAAAAATCATAAAATTGTAAATTGAAATAATGAAACATCAAAAAACTTTTCAAATGTGTCCTTCATTTAAAGACATAAGAATGCAGAATAATAGTTTGAATTAATTGACTGATTGAGAATTTTATTTAGAACATGTAAAAGCTACCCCCCAAAAAATAAAAATAAGTTAAAATAAAGAAAGGAAAAGAAATATACAATAAAAAAAGAAAAGGAAAACAGGCAAAACTGTACACGCAGACACTCTATTGTTAATTTCTCTTAACCAGTGCAAATGAAATCATACATGTTCAAAAAGGTGTAGGAAGAAGTGTACACTTATAAATTCCCACCCCTTCTCCTCTGCTTAATATATTATTATTACTGTTATTACTGATATATTATAATTGAATTAATATTTAACTTAATTTCTGTTTCTGTATGTATATATATATTTACTTTTTTACTTATTACGTGCACATTTTATATTTGTATCAGGACTGATAACCAGCACAATAGAGATAGACTCATCAGTGTTGAAACATGTTATAGAAAAATAAAATGTCACTTTAAATGTGAGTTAGCATACAGTGTATCTAACGGAGAATATGTTGTTTTTCTTACAGAACCAGACAATATTCAAAAACTGAGAGTGGAGCATCCAGATCATAATGTGATCACAGTAACCTGTGATAGACTAATACATTTTAATGGACCTGAGAAGATATACATTGCAAGTCTTTATGAAACTAGTGACCCTTCGAAGAAGCCTGAAGAGGAACGAAACAAAGAATGCAAATTTACATTTAGTGATCTGAGATACTCTACGTCCTACAACTTAACGGTTTGTTTAATCCTAATTTTTGGTGTCACACATTATTTCATCTTTATTCCTCATATTTCTTCAAATGCTGTAATTCCTGATAAACAGATTTTCTGTCTTTCTAGGTGACTGCTTCCAATGGAGAACATAGGAGTAAACTGGCCAAGTCAGAGATTGTTGAGACTTACTGTATGTGTACTTTTAATCAATGCCACAAATTGTCTCACATTGTTCAGTTAAATCATTGGAATCATTTTGTTTCCATTTCTATACATTGTATATTTAACATTAATGTATCCACTTTGTTGTTTCCTTATCATTTTACAGATAACAACAAAGCTGTAATTGGGTTTCTGGTCTTCCTCATCATTCTCACAGCTGTGACTCTGTCTTTGGTTATCTACAAGATCTACATCTACAGTCTGAGGCGCAGACAGTCTATGAAGTAAAGATCATTTCCCATCTTACTACCTGCTTCAGTTTGACTGTCACATTGACTCTAGTTTGTTTCACAAGAACATCACTCAGTGTAATAAAGACAGAGGGGAAAAATTAAAGAGTGTCCATTATTATGCACTGTATGTCTTGAACACTTTTAATAGTCTGGTGCATAGTATACTGTATATAAATTATACTGTACATATATTTTATAAGACCAATCTTCTCTTTTTTTCCACAGTGAAGTGAGTGAAGATGTGATGCTTCAATCAACAGCAAGTGAGTAGACCTTAGCTTTCTTGTGTTTTCTATAATTGTCTTTGAGTAAGCAACAAACAGTGATCACATTAGTATGACTACTGCAAATGATAATTTAAAGCAAGCTGAACAAAAATCTCTGTATGGTATGTATGTATGTGGTATCTCTGTGAAGTGCACCAGAGTTTGATGAGTAATAAGTTGCAGTGTTTCCTGTGTTTCTGCTTTCGTAGTTTATGCTAATGTGCCTCGATCTGAATATCGTCGTAAAGATGCCCGCTGATGAAGAGAGACCTGATGGAGATGCCAACCAAATCATCATTTACATCTCATTTGTTTTTTATGCAGCAGTTTTATTAATCAGTTTATACTGGCAGCTAATCTGCTTAATTGATAACACCTTGTTTTTTTTTTCTTTGCTTTGTATCAAGTGGAACTGTTACAATTTAAATGTCATAAAATAATAATACATTAATGTTTAGATCCCGACCATGAAGGTGTCATTGATAATCTTACAATATCCTTCTCTTCAGCTGTGCTTGAGCCAAAAGTGAACAAAGTGTCTTGAGCTTTATGTCCGTAAAGCTGTGAACAGTTTACCAAACAGTATGAGGTTGGAGTGGCTGAATATGCAAGTATTTTTGTTTTACAGTTGATTTTGTGATCATGTCATATTGTCCTTGTGTATTTTCATGACCAGTTGTAGAAATACCAAACAACGCCACCTAAAGAACGGAAAGTGATAGCAGCAGCTGTTGAGTTTAGATGCAGACACGTAGACGTCGCTTCCTGTTGGCAGGGAAAGCAAATGCTGATGAAATTTTGATACTTCTTCCACCTGCAGGCGACAAGTGTTATAGAGAGAATTTGCAGATGAGTGTTTTTGTGTTTTTTTCTTTTTCTTTTTTGTACATGTATATGTGATTTTGAAGTATTACCTTTCATATTCATATGACCTATAATTACCTATCATAAGCGTCAAACTGCAGTTGAAGTTACTCACTTGCCTGTTGATAGTGTTTTCCAACATCGCAGCTGTTTAAATGTCTAAAAGTTAAATGATCATGCAACTTTTTTTTTTTTTGTCACGAAATAAGAGATTAAAAACTTGTTATGCAACACTGACTTGTTATCAAGTGAATGGTGTCTCTCTGAGCCCTGAAAGCCTGTTCTTGCACTATGTAACTTTGGCTCCTGATACAATCTCCATCAGCATGTCACTGAATTTGCTGAAACTGGATTATATCTTCTGGACAAAATGTTTTCTTGATGGACAGTGCACTTCTGCAAACTGTAGATGTGAATGTGAGTTAACTTTGTTGCCTGGACTGTGAGCTCAGAGCACTGAGGGAAACATAAACGGGTTCAGCAGAGGCAGAACATGGCAGAGGTGAAGAGACAGTATATTTTTGTCCATTATTGAGTAAAAGGGTTGTAGTTGACAACTGTGAAACTGGCCGCAGGGTGATCAATTGCAATGGGACAAACAGACAAACACACTTTGTACTGTAAAAGTCTTTAGTGAAGACTTTTTTATTTTATTTTAAAGATTAAAAGTTGATATCACTCCCCTCAGAACCACCAAACTACACTGACAAAACAGAAATTTTACATTATTCACACAATTAAATTTAGTGTGGAGCCAAAATATTTTCATTTGTTATTATGGTATCACCAATCCACCAACCAGAAGAAACGTAAACCATAAGAAGCATATCAATCAGGAACATCAATACCTGAATTATGATCATCATTTTTCAGATTACTTATAACTGTGGTCTCATAAAATGAATTAGCCGTTCTTTTGAAATGTATGTTTTTCATGTGCAACTTTAAATGTTTGGTCTTGCACACTGTCAGCAGTCATGAGACAAGTTTTACCTCTGACCACAGTTAATATTTCCTGTTTAAACCTAAACTTAGTACGTGGGAACGAAACAGAAAAACTCAGAGACAGGACAGGTTTGGTAGGTGACTGTACATTTCCAGTTGATAACTGCACATAACAGATCTATGACCAGGACAGTTGGGGTCTTAATCCAAATCTTATCCATAATAACAGAATCTATAGAATATGTGTAATCAGCAGGACAGAAGAACACAGTCAGAGTAAACGCAGGTTAGACTGATAAACTGAGTATAACTGAAAAAACTCTTCCACGGTATCAAACTTGATTCCCTGAAATAACCTACCAGCCTCACTTTGGGAAAGTATATGGAGCTTTTCCTTTAGCCTCCCAAAAAGCATCCATGACATGTTTATACTGGTCACATAGCAACAGCAGCACATCAGCAGCAGCAGCACTGCGAAGCATTAGAAGCATTTAGCCAGCACTCACAGGCCAATACAAAGCCAGCATATTGAATTAGCTCTATAGACAGCTGTACTGATTATTATATTATATTTAAGCATTTTGGTTGGCCACTACTTTCTATGAACATGATGTTGCACTTATTGATAGTGCTGGCATACCATCACACTCACACACAACCACTGCAACCAGCAAGAAAAAATTAATTCTGAGACAATTCTCCGACCATCACACAGGGCTCTCTGACTCCACAGTGTGAGTATCAGTATTGTACATCTTTACAGTGACCTTAAACACATCTACATGAACAAACTGTCTGAGGTTAAAAAGTCTCATCAGGTGGTTTAAATTAAACACAAGGTTTCTAGGTTTTAATTCAATCTTCACCATTCTCTTCTCCACAGTGAAAAGAATGAAGATATGTTGCTTGTCAACAGCAAGTGAGTAGACTTTCCTGTTTTTACTACAATGGTCTCTGAGTAACTGACAAACAGTAATCACATTCAGTTATCAGTTAGGTTTATGAATGTTGTATCACAGTTATTCCCCAAAACAAAAGTATAGTTTATGTTAATGCACATCCTCCTGGATGGCGTCAGAAAGAAGCTCACTGATGAAGAAAGGCCTGATGGCACTGCCTGCCGAGTCATCATTTACTCTTTGTGTTAAGTCAATAAGTTAAAGTTTAGTATGTAGGTCATTTTAGAGATTTGATGGGATTGATTAAACCCCAGAGAGTATTTTTATGATTTATATGTAAGTCTGACTTATTCTGACTTATGATTAATTATGAATTTTAGTGAGTCTATTGAAGTGTATATTGTAACAACATATTAGAAACGTTTTCTTCTTTGTGGTTTTAAAATCAGGAGCCCGGTGAAATAAAAAAAAATGTGTTGGTGATGTCTTGTGGCTGCTCCACCTCAATTCTAGATAATGTACAGAATTTCTTGATGGACAGTAAACTGCTGTGAGCTGCTCAGAACCAGAGCCGGGTGAACGGACAATGTTCTTACCAGAAGCAGACCATGACAGAGGCAAAGGAGCTGATTGACTAGTTTTTGATCATAAGTAAAGTAACCACAAAAACTGCACATGAGCAGATGGGGGAGGGGAACGGGGGATGTTTACATGAGGCTTTGATGTGTCCAAATTTAATGGATCCTCCAAATGTAACTTATATTTGCTATTAACTTCAACATTAGACAAAAACCCTAAAGGTCTAAAGGTGTGTGAAGATCACAAAACATCTTTCTTTACTGTGTCTGTTCATTTGGGATTAAACTGCTGAAAACAAATAGCACATACATATTAACAGAGTGATTAATTGAAATATGAACTAGAAAAATAATAATACGAAAAGTGATGTTCGGTTCAGATAAGAGATTTCCTGTTTACTACAGCATACGGAAATGAAAGTTCCTGTCACCAAAGTAAAGGTACAGTAAAGGCAGATTCTGTGACGCCCACTTTGACTTGAAACCAGGGCTGAGGTTACAGTGTGAGGAAACTAGCCAGGAAGCTGCATTTATTTCTTAACATTTAATCAAAATAAAAACTTTCTTCTGGCCGTGTGAATATCTGATATGGCAGCTCTCTGTGGTCTGAATATCCTGCTGCTTTGGGCTGGAATCATCAGTTTGGCTAAATGTAAGTAACCATCTTCAATGTCAACGTAAGGGATTATGAATAAGGTGTTTGTGAAGTTATGTCTGTGTAACTGCTCCCCTTGATGATCTACAAAAAGCTGTTTTTTTTTTAATGAAATAAACATGAGGTGTGGTAGCAGCAACACTAAAAACAGTTACTTTTATCTGAGCACCTTGACAATAAAATCTGTGAAATAGAGTGAGTGAGTAAGATATCAAAATCAATTTACGGTATTTAGGTTCTTAAGAGGTGAATTTAACATTTTTTTGTGCATTTCTTATGCAAAGTGGAGAATTTCATTAAAGATTGTGATCTGTATTTTGAAGATGATAAAAGCTTCCGTCTGCATGAAAAAAGTTATTTTACTCATCATTAATGAACTACTTTCTATGATGAAAAAGTACGATTTTCAGAATCAAAATAAATACAAACCACAATTGAATTAAAACATAAAAAATCAGCTTTTGTGCTTTGTGCAAGATTTATGCTGACAAAAATAATTCAAAACAACACTAGCATGACAAAATATCTTCATATATAACAGCCCCATTTTAAATACTATGAGGACAGTACATTGTAAACTTTTCCTATTGTAATTAATATAGATAATAATAACATCAAATATAGATAAACCACACAGTAAATTAATAGAAATGTGTGACATAAAAATAGCAACAACAAAAATATGATTTGAGAAATGATTGTTTGTCATGTCTGAGATGTTCTGCCCCTTGAAACAAACACATTTACCATTTTACATGACTGAAGAAGAGGTTAGAGAATAGCAACAGCTTTGTCAAATGAAATGAAATGAATAAACTTGTTTGTTTGACGTTTTTTGCATTGTTTTCTAACCTTAACAATGTATTTGCACTTTCTAGCTCCCCCATCTCCCCTGTGTGAGTATCGCTTTCATTTTTTTAAAATATGTACCGTATTTTCCGGACTATAGAGCGCACCTGAATATTTTTTTTTTTTTAAATAATACATTTTGTACATTTATAGGCCACACTTAATAATACACTTAATAAGCCGCAGGTTTTCATGTTGTAACATGAGGTACACGTAAGATTTTTTGAAGTTTTAATTTAAGACACGCTTTTTTTCAAACTGTGCCTGAAAATCGGCAGTACAGCACCAACATGCCATCAACATGGGATGCCAAGATTACGTGCAGTAGCTCTATTTCCTTCTTTGACGGCCAGATCGATTGCCTTTAATTTAAAAGCTGCATCATATACATTTCTTTGTTTGTGTTTTCTCCATGATGAGGGTGTGTGCATGATGCGCAAAATGACAGGTCAAAATCTAAATCAAAACTAGTGTCTTCTTTGGCGCATAATCTTTCCCAACATGTCTGTCTCACTTTTGCATTTACTGCTAGAGAATGCCCCCCGCTGGCCAGCAAAAATCTATAAATTAGCGCACCGTTGTATAGCCACGGTTCAAGTGTGGGAAAAAGTAGCGCGGATGTCCGGAAAAAAAAAATAATAAAAAAAAAATAATATAATCGATATACATTCATATTTTTTTATTATAATATACAAGTGTTTTACAATATAGCTCTAAGTGTGTAGCTTTTATTCGTTACGCACACACACAGGGCATGTTCAACATTGACATGAACAACACTGTGAACAAAGACTGATGATTTAAACCATTTTTCTTTTTCTAGGTTCTACACTGTTACAGTGACAATTCTGAATTTCAACTGAACATAACAAGCTCTACCGCTGGTAAATACAACAGTGACATCAATGAAGAAGGTCAACTGAGACGATGAAATCATATAACTTTGAGCATTTACCTCAAACTTCTTCATATGAAATCCCACACCTCGAGCTCTGCGCTGTCTATGAGCATAATGTGACATTTCTTGTGAGCATGATGAAAAAACACCCTGTGACTCTGGTGGAGATAAAATCTGATGAATACAATGGGTGAGTAGATAATTGAATATCTTTGTACGTCACTGAGTTATGATAGGCATCCTATCTGGACAAAGTCATGAACAGCTCTGTATCCCACCTATGCATAACTTTAATATGAGATATATTCAAGTTATAAGGTCGAGTCTAAGTCCTGGGTCAATTTTATTCAACACAAAATTGCGAAACATTAAAAAAATAATAATAATAACTTCCACCATCTATCGGGGGCTTTAATTAGTGACCAGTGCCTACGACCCTCGTCAACTATTGTTCTTCGCGTGTTTCATGGCCTATACTCCGCCCTTTTTCGAACATTAATGCGGCCACAGCGGTGAGAGGACCCTAACAAATTATATATCAAAACGTGCGTCTTGATCCTGAATCCCGTGCTATTACTTTTCTAAGAGATTTGCGAGTTTTTTGCGAATTATTTGCGAAAAACTGCGAAAATTCCCATAGAGAATGAATGGGGAGGCCCGAAAAAAAAATTTCAACACATTTTCAACAATGAACTGCTCTGGCATACTTTCCGACCGAGACTTCATTTGAACTTTAAAACGTAGGTATGCGCCTCTTCTTCAGGGATTCACTACACTCATCGACAGCTTTTCACCGTTTTTAACTATCAAGGCTCAAAATTGAGCAGGTTTTTAGTCAAATTTCTGGGTTTATGATGGTGTGTTGTGGCGGGGATTTTGTGCTACAGCGGATGACATCATCAGCTAGAGTGAGGAGCAGGGAGAAAAATCAGTGAAAAAATAAAACATATTCGACTACCGTGGCCTCAAATGCCCCACTACAGACACAATTTACATAGAAACGTAGGAAAATTTGTCGTCTCACTCACATTCGCCTGCTAAAACTGTCAGATATATCATTTTGGCGGGAAACGCAAAGATGCGGCAGCAACTCCCATCGTCAGCCTCATACATGCCATGTTAAAAAGACGGGAAATTTTCTGGTGGAAAGCAGAAGTAACCTTTCTCTGAATCGCTCTCAAGGACACATTTCTTCACTTAATCGACACAAAACAAATATGTAGACGTTCAGGAAGGGCATAGGATGCTCCCTGATTTCAGTTCAATGATTGAATACGGTTTGGCCAGAAATCCCCCTCTTCAAGGGGTTCTCAGCATTTTCCCTCTGTCTCTATCAGGATTTCCAACTGACATCCCAACTGACAACAGGTGCAGTAACTGCTCTTAGAGCAGGCAGCGCCAGTGGCGGCCATTTTAGCAGTTATTGGCTTAATTTGAATTTCTGTGTAAAATGGCAGACAGAGACAGCAGAGCAGCTAGCACGTTAACATTAGCGGCCAATGCTAATTAGTGCAAATGGTAATTGCTACGCGTCAACGCTAGCAATTAACATTAGCCACTAAGAATTAAATACATGATCATTGCTAACATGTTATGTTAACATGCTAATGTTAATTAGCATTAGCCACTAGGAATTAAATACATGCTACTTGCTAACATGCTAATGCTAACATGCGCGTCATTGCTAGCAATTAACATTAGCACTAAGAATTAAATACATGTTAATGTTAACATGCTTGCTAACATGTAATGTTAATGCTAGCATGTCAGTGCTAGTCACTCATTTTTAATGACTAAGAATTAAATACATGCTAATGTTAAACATGCTAAATCTAACATGCTAATGATAATTGCCTAGCGCGTTGTCTGTCTAAATGTGACAGACAATGACAGCAGAGCAGCTAGCGCGTTAACAATTAACATTAGCCACTAAGCATAATACATGCCAATGCTAACATGCTTATTGTCTAACCTGCTAATGGTAACCTGCTAATGCTATTAATTACTATTAGCCACTAAGAATTAAATACATGCTCATTGCTACATGCTAATGTTAACATATTAATAGTACAATGCTATGGTGACGCGCTAGCAATTATCATTAGCATGTTATCAATTGCCATGTCTTTCATTTTCAGTGGCTTAGTGGTTAATGCTGATTTAATGGATAATTAGCCACTAAGCAGTAAAATTAAAACACATGGTAAGTGCTAATACGCTAATGTTAATTGCAAGCGCGTTAGTGCTAGCTGCTCCTGTGTCTAAATAAACATGTTAAAAATGACTATTTGAGGTGTGCTTTTTGAGTACAGACCCCCGGCAACTGCCCACTCGTCACTCTCAAAATTTCTGTGGGAATTTTTTGTTTTTGTATTATATGAGCTGAACAGTGAGTGTCAGGTGAATATGTAATTTATTTCAGCCACAAGATGCTAAAGTTGGTTCTAAAAGGATTAAAATCATTCATATTTTCTTCTTAGTGAGTTTTATGTGTGTATTGTGTATCTGTAAGCACGTATGGATATCTTTTGGCTAGAAATGTATTTCGACAGCATTTAGTTACTGATGTTAACTGTTATCCCAGTAGCTACTCAGTGAATATATATATTATTGTTCATTGGCTGACCAACAGCTAGAACCTATTTCAAGTTCACTACATAGCTATAATAAGTGTTATGTTCATTAAGTTAATGTAAAAGAGATATGTTATAATATGTTATGTAAGTTGCTAACAACAAAAGGTATATGGACCTTGTGTTTAGAGTGCATGGAGAAATAAAACTCACTTGAAGAAAACATAAATGATTTAGTCTTGTTAAAAAAAAGGCCAGGATGCACTTCGTATCTTGTGGCTTGTATGAGAGAATTAACAAACCATTTTGAGAAATTATCCTGTTAAGATAACAAAAGTATTTAAGACTTGGAAAAAAAGACTGGTTTCAGAAGTGGGAAAAAGCTGTATTTTTTTACATGCCTTTCACAACTTCCTGAAGGGCGAGAATCAACAAATGGTCAGAATCTTGCACTGTGGTCATACAGTAGTTTTGAAATTGTGTGGTGGTGCAACTTGCAAACATTGGTCTGTGGCTTGTTGTGGCAGAACATCAATAGTAGGAGTGAGATGACTCAGACAGGACAGAGTGTGGGTAGGTTTTTGGCAGTACTCACAGCCCAGACGTAATTATGTAGTTTACACATAAAGTTACACTTAAGCTTATAAATATACTAAATCACGGATCAGAGCGCTCTGATCCGTGATTTAGTATATTTATAAGCTTAAGTGTAACTTTATGTGTAAACTACATAATTACGTTCTGGGCTGTGAGTACTGCCAAAACCTACCCACACTCTGTCCTGTCTGAGTCATCTCACTCTCTACTATTGATGATTCTGACCACAACAAGCCACAGACCAATGTTTGCAAGTTGCACCCCACACAATTTCAAAGACTACTGTATGACCACAGTGCAAGATTCTGAACCTTATGTTGATTCTCAGCCCTTCAGGAAGTTGTGAAAGGCATGTAAAAAAATACAGCTTTTTCCCACTTCTGAAACCAGTCTTTTTTTCCAGTCTTAAATACTTTTGTTATCTTAACAGGATAATTTCTCAAAATGGTTTGTAATTCTCTCAACAAGCCACAAGATACGAAGTGCATCCTGGCCTTTTTTTTAACAAGACTAAATCATTTATGTTTTCTTCACAGTGAGTTTTAATTTCTCCATGCACTCTAAACACAAGGTCCATATACCTTTTGTTGTTAGCAACTTACATAACATATTATAACATATCTCTTTTACATTAACTTAATGTAACATAACACTTATTATAGCTATGTAGTGAACTTGAAATAGGTTCTAGCTGTTGGTCAGCCAATGAACAATAATAATATATATTCACTGAGTAGCTACTGGGATAACAGTTAACATCAGTAACTAAATGCTGTCGAAATACATTTCTAGCCAAAAGATATCCATACGTTGCTTACAGATACACAATACACACATAAAACTCACTAAGAAGAAAATATGAATGATTTTAATCTTTTAGAACCAACTTTAGCATCTTGTGGCTGAAATAAATTACATATTCACCTGACACTCACTGTTCAGCTCATATAATACAAAAACAAAAAAATTCCCACAGAAATTTTGAGAGTGACGAGTGGGCAGTTGCCGGGGGTCTGTACTCAAAAAGCACACCTCAAATAGTCATTTTTAACATGTTTATTTAGACACAGGAGACAGCTAGCACTAACGCGCTTGCAATTAACATTAGCGTATTAGCACTTACCATGTGTTTTAATTTTACTGGCTTAGTGGCTAATTATCCATTAAATCAGCATTAACCACTAAGCCACTGAAAATGAAAGACATGGCAATTGATAACATGCTAATGATAATTGCTAGCGCGTCACATAGCATTGTTACTATTAATATGTTAACATTAGCATGTAGCAATGAGCATGTATTTAATTCTTAGTGGCTAATAGTAATTAATAGCATTAGCAGGTTACCATTAGCAGGTTAGACAATAGCATGTTAGCATTGGCATGTATTATGCTTAGTGGCTAATGTTAATTTTAACGCGCTAGCTGCTCTGCTGTCATTGTCTGTCACATTTAGACAGACAACGCGCTAGCAATTATCATTAGCATGTTAGATTTAGCATGTTTAACATTAGCATGTATTTATTCTTAGTCATTAAAAATGAGTGACTAGCACTGACATGCTAGCATTAACATTAACATGTTAGCAAGCATGTTAACATTAACATGTATTTAATTCTTAGTGCTAATGTTAATTGCTAGCAATGACGCGCATGTTAGCATTAGCATGTTAGCAAGTAGCATGTATTTAATTCCTAGTGGCTAATGCTAATTAACATTAGCATGTTAACATAACATGTTAGCAATGATCATGTATTTAATTCTTAGTGGCTAATGTTAATTGCTAGCGTTGACGCGCTAGCAATTACCATTTGCACTAATTAGCATTGGCCGCTAATGTTAACGTGCTAGCTGCTCTGCTGTCTCTGTCTGCCATTTTACACAGAAATTCAAATTAAGCCAATAACTGCTAAAATGGCCGCCACTGGCGCTGCCTGCTCTAAGAGCAGTTACTGCACCTGTTGTCAGTTGGGATGTCAGTTGGAAATCCTGATAGAGACAGAGGGAAAATGCTGAGACCACCCCTTGAAGAGGAGGGATTTCTGGCCAAACCGTATTCAATCATTGAACTGAAATCAGGGAGCATCCTATGCCCTTCCTGAACGTCTACATATTTGTTTTGTGTCGATTAAGTGAAGAAATGTGTCCTTGAGAGCGATTCAGAGAAAGGTTACTTCTGCTTTCCACCAGAAAATTTCCCGTCTTTTTAACATGGCAGTGTATGAGGCTGACGATGGGAGTTGCTGCCGCATCTTTGCGTTTCCCGCCAAAATGATATATCTGACAGTTTTAGCAGGCGAATGTGAGTGAGACGACAAATTTTCCTACGTTTCTATGTAAATTGTGTCTGTAGTGGGGCATTTGAGGCCACGGTAGTCGAATATGTTTTATTTTTTCACTGATTTTTCTCCCTGCTCCTCACTCTAGCTGATGATGTCATCCGCTGTAGCACAAAATCCCCGCCACAACACACCATCATAAACCCAGAAATTTGACTAAAAACCTGCTCAACTTTGAGCCTTGATAGTTTAAAAACGGTGAAAAGCTGTCGATGAGTGTAGTGAATCCCTGAAGAAGAGGCGCATACCTACGTTTTAAAGTTCAAATGAAGTCTCGGTCGTGAAAGTATGCCAGAGCAGTTCATTGTTGAAAATGTCTGTTGAAATTTTTTTTTCGGGCCTCCCCATTCATTCTCTATGGGATTTTCGCAGTTTTTCGCAAATAAATTCGCAAAAAACTCGCAAATCTCTTAGAAAAGTAATAGCACGGGATTCAGGATCAAGACGCACGTTTTGATATATAATTTGTTAGGGTCCTCTCACCGCTGTGGCCGCATTAATGTTCGAAAAAGGGCGGAGATATATGCCATGAAACACGCGAAGAACAATAGTTGACGAGGGTCGTAGGCACTGGTCACTAATTAAAGCCCCCGATAGATGGTGGAAGTTATTATTATTATTTTTTTAATGTTTCGCAATTTTGTGTTGAATAAAATTGACCCAGGACTTAGACTCGACCTTATAACTTGAATATATCTCATATTAAGTTAGCATAGGTGGGATACAGAGCTGTTCATGACTTTGTCCAGATAGGATGCCTATCATAACTCAGTGACGTACAAAGATATTCAATTTCTTACTCACCCATTGTATTCATCAGAATTTTATCTCCACCAGAGTCACAGGGTGTTTTTTCATCATGCTCACAAGAAATGTCACATTATGCTCATAGACAGCGCAGAGCTTCAGGTGTGGGATTTCATATGAAGAAGTTTGAGGTAAATGCTCAAAGTTATATGATTTCATCGTCTCAGGTTGACCTTCTTCATTGATGTCCATGTTGTATTTACCAGCGGTAGAGCTTGTTATGTTCAGTTGAAATTCAGAATTGTCACTGTAACAGTGTAGAACCTAGAAAAAGAAAAATGGTTTAAATCATCAGTCTTTGTTCACAGTGTTTGTTCATGTCAATGTTGAACATGCCCTGTGTGTGTGCGTAAACGAATAAAAGCTACACACTTAGAGCTATATTGGTAAAACACATTGTATATTATAATAAAAAAATATGAATGTATATCATTATATTATTTTTTTTTTATTATTTTTTTTTTCCGGAATCCGCCGCTACTTTTTCCCACACTTGAACCGTGGCTATACAACGGTGCGCTAATTTATAGATTTTTGCTGGCCAGCGGGGGGCATTCTCTAGCAGTAAATGCAAAAGCACTAAAAATTAAAGACATGGTAATTGCTAACATGACGCGCTAGCAATTATCATTAGCATGTTAGCAATTGCCATGTTTTTAATTTTTAGGGGCTTAGTGGCTAATGCTGATTTAGTGGATAATTAGCCACTAAGCCACTAAAAATTAAAGACATGGTAATTGCTCCTGTGTCTAAATAAACATGTTAAAAATGACTATTTGAGGTGTGCTTTTTGACTACAGACCCCCGGCAACAGCCCACTCGTCACTCGTCAACTACTCACAGAGCTAGCAAGCTCTGGGCACTCGTCAACTATTGTTCTTCTGCGTGTTTCATGGCATTATTATTCATTTTCCGCCCTTTTTCGAACATTAATGCGGCCCACAGCGGTGAGAGGACCCTAACAAATTATATATCAAAACGTGCGTCTTGATCCTGAATCCCGTGCTATTACTTTTCTAAGAGATTTGCGAGTTTTTTGCGAATTTATTTGCGAAAAACTGCAAAAAATTTCCCATAGAGAATGAATGGGGAGGCCCGAAAAAAAAATTTCAACAGACATTTTCAACAATGAACTGCTCTGGCATACTTTCACCGAGAGACTTCATTTGAACTTTAAAACGTAGGTATGCTTGCCTTCTCTTCAGGGATTCACTACACTCATCGACAGCTTTTACCGTTTTTAAACTATCAAGGCTCAAAGTTGAGCAGGTTTTTAGTCAAATTTCTGGGTTTATGATGGGTGTGTATGTGGCGGAATGTTTGTGCTACAGCGGATGACATCATCAGCTAGAGTGAGGAGCAGGGAGAAAAATCAGTGAAAAAATAAAACATATTCGACTACCGTGGCCTCAAATGCCCCACTACAGACACAATTTATACATAGAAACGTAGGAAAATTTGTCGTCTCACTCACATTCGCCTGCTAAAACTGTCAGATATATCATTTTGGCGGGAAACGCAAAGATGCGGCAGCAACTCCCATCGTCAGCCTCATACACTGCCATGTTAAAAAGACGGGAAATTTTCTGGTGGAAAGCAGAAGTAACCTTTCTCTGAATCGCTCTCAAGGACACATTTCTTCACTTAATCGACACAAAACAAATATGTAGACGTTCAGGAAGGGCATAGGATGCTCCCAGTGATTTCAGTTCAATGATTGGAAATACGGTTTGGCCAGAAATCCCTCCTCTTCAAGGGGTGGTCTCAGCATTTTCCCTCTGTCTCTATCAGGATTTCCAACTGACATCCCAACTGACAACAGGTGCAGTAACTGCTCTTAGAGCAGGCAGAAGCCCAGTGGCGGCCATTTTAGCAGTTATTGGCTTAATTTGAATTTCTGTGTAAAATGGCAGACAGAGACAGCAGAGCAGCTAGCACGTTAACATTAGCGGCCAATGCTAAAATTAGTGCAAATGGTAATTGCTAGCGCGTCAACGCTAGCAATTAACATTAGCCACTAAGAATTAAATACATGATCATTGCTAACATGTTAATGTTAACATGCTAATGTTAATTAGCATTAGCCACTAGGAATTAAATACATGCTACTTGCTAACATGCTAATGCTAACATGCGCGTCATTGCTAGCAATTAACATTAGCCACTAAGAATTAAATACATGTTAATGTTAACATGCTAATGCTAACATGTTAATGTTAATTGCTAGCATGTCAGTGCTAGTCACTCATTTTTAGTGACTAAGAATTAAATACATGCTAATGTAAACATGCTAAATCTAACATGCTAATGATAATTGCTAGCGCGTTGTCTGTCTAAATTGACAGACAATGACAGCAGAGCAGCTAGCGCGTTAACAATTAACATTAGCCACTAAGCATTAAATACATGCCAATGCTAACATGCTATTGCTAACCTGCTAATGGTAACCTGCTAATGCTTATTAATTACTATTAGCCACTAAGAATTAAATACATGCTCATTGCTAACATGCTAATGTTAACATATTAATAGTAACATGCTAATGTGACGCGCTAGCAATTATCATTAGCATGTTATCAATTGCCATGTCTTTCATTTTCAGTGGCTTAGTGGTTAATGCTGATTTAATGGATAATTAGCCACTAAGCCAGTAAAAATTAAACACATGGTAAGTGCTAATACGCTAATGTTAATTGCAAGCGCGTTAGTGCTAGCTGCTCCTGTGTCTAAATAAACATGTTATAATTACTATTTGAGGTGTGCTTTTTGAGTACAGACCCCCGGCAACAGCCCACTCGTCACTCTCAAAATTTCTGTGGGAATTTTTTTGTTTTATGTATTATATGAGCTGAACAGTGAAGTGTCAGGTGAATATGTAATTTATTTCAGCCACAAGATGCTAAAGTTGGTTCTAAACAGGATTAAAATCATTCATATTTTCTTCTTAGTGAGTTTTATGTGTTGTATTGTGTATCTGTAAGCAACGTATGGATATCTTTTGGCTAGAAATGTATTTCGACAGCATTTAGTGATACTGATGTTAACTGTTATCCCAGTAGCTACTCAGTGAAATATATATATATTGTTCATGGCTGACCAACAGCTAGAACCTATTTCAAGTTCACTACATAGCTAACATTAAGTGTTTTGTTACATTAGTTAATGTAAAAGAAAGATATGTTATAATATGTTATGTAAGTTGCTAACAACAAAAGGTAATATGGACCTTGTGTTTAGAGTGCATGGAGAATTAAAACTCACTTTGAAGAAAACATAAATGATTTTAGTCTTGTTTAAAAAAAGGCCAGTGATGCACTTCAGTATCTTGTGGCTTGTAGAGAATTATAACACACATTTTGAGAAATTATCCTGTTTTTAAGATAACAAAGTATATTTTTAAGACTTGAGAAAAAAAAGACTTGTTTTCAGAAGTGGGAAAAAGCTGTATTTTTTTAACATGCCTTTCACAACTTCCTGAAGGGCTGATAATCAACATAATGTTTCAGATTATCTTGCACTGTGGTCATACTCAGTAGTTCATTTGAAATTTGTGTGTTGTGCAACTTGCAAACATTGGTCTTGTGTCTTGTTGTGTCAGATATCATCAATAGTAGTAGTGAGATGACTCACAGACTTTTTTTTTTTGAGACAGACATGTTGGGAAAGATTATGCGCCAAAGAAGACACTAGTTTTGATTTAGATTTTGACCTGTCATTTTGCGCATCATGCACACACCCTCATCATGGAGAAAACACAAACAAAGAAATGTATATGATGCAGCTTTTAAATTAAAGGCAATCGATCTGTCTGATGTGCTTCAACAGATCTTAAAATAATCAACACAAAGATGACCAATACCTCCATTGATTTGAGTTGGAACACAACCAGTCAGAACTGCCAAGATGATCTTCCTAATCTTCAGGGACTTTCATATGACTGCAGTTGTTTTCCATCAGATCAGAAACACAGTAGTAAGTATTATTTAGATTCAATTAAAATATGTTTACTTAACAGGAATGCACTCTGGAAAACTTTTTGAAGATTGACATTTGAACCTTTAATAAGATTTAGTGCTCCCACTTAAGAATGTTGAGAGATAAAGCAAATACAGAGATCACTCCACAGACACTTAATATTTGGTCATATAGTTAACTTAATTATTAACTGTATGACTTTTTTAAATACAAGTAAGCTGCACTTAGTTAAAGTCAATAGTGCAGTCAGGTTGTCGACGAGAAAATAAAAAAGGTATATTAGGGGGTACTTTATCACATTTTCTCGACTAGAAATTAGAAGAAACTTATATGGCACTTAATCCAAATGGTTAACAACTGTTACTACTATCACTCAACACTGCGTATGTAAAAGCACTGTGCAGGAAGAGAGATAGTGATCTTTGTCACTTAATCAAACTTAATCAAATCAATCTGCTGATGCATGTTCCTTTAACCTTGTTATGTTCAGCAAACTCTGTCTAGATGATCCTGTTAATGCATACTGTGTTACAGATGAAGTCAACAAACACAAACAAGCTAATGGGGAAACATGTCATGTTGCTGGACTGGAACCATACACCAGTTACACCTGTGAAATCCAACCCACCTACCACAACAAGAAAGTTCGACAACCAACTGTAGTTCAACAGAGAACTGAGATTGGAAGTAAGTAACCAACAAAATGATTAACAGGTGACATATATAATACAAATAGACTATTCTGAGTTTTTAACCAAAAATGTGCACTGTACAAACATGTTGAATATTAAGTTTTCCGTGTGGCAGTACAAGTAAATATAAAACATGTTGCAGCAGGGACAGTATTCAGGGTCAGGAAAATAGTATCATATGACTCATGTTTTAGGTTTAACTGTATTAAGTCCTATCCAAGATATATGGCTATCGCTGGAAGTATACAATATAAATATGGATTTTTGTCACAGACTATTGTGAATTAAAATATGAAAAATACGAATCAAATTAGAAAAGGTGTCATTTGCCCTATCTCTCTCTCTCTCTCTCTCTCTCTCTATTCTTACAGCATAAACCAACCAAATCTTTACAGTAAATGTAGATTTCCAATTGTAAGTTTTAGTCAGTCCTGATTTGTTTATACCAATAAACTGAAACTGTGGAAACACCAAACACAGTTCACAAAGTAACCAAACTTTGCATACACAGTAATATAATTTCCACTGATGCACAAATCAGCCAACTGACTAATGATGCCGATGAGGGTTTAAAATGCCATTATAGCAAACTAGAATGTCACTTTTACTGGGAGTGAGGACAAGTAATTGTTGAATGTTTGTTTGTTTTTTCTAATAGTACCAGGAGATATCACTGGTGTGATGGCTGTTTCAGAGCATAATGTGATTAGAGTAACCTGCACCCGTACAAATCGTCTTAATGGACCTGAAGAGCAATACATTGCACGTCTTTATGATGTAAGTGTCCGTCTGAAGGAACTTAAAGCAAACAACTGCGAGTTTGAATTCAAAGATCTCAACTACTCATCATACCGACTGGAGGTTTGTATAATCCTATTTTTAGTTTCACATTAGCACAACATTACTCATATTTCCATGTATAACATATTAACTGATAAAGGTCTTATCTGTCTTACCAGGTGACTGTTTTCAATGGAAAATTTGAGAGCAAGCCCAAGACACAAGATGTGGTCACCCACCGTATGAGCTGTTTTTTGTTTGTTCTTGTTCATTTATGTTGCATCTTCAACATAAATGCCAACACTTTGATTTTTCTGTTATAATTGTCATTTTACAGAGAGTTTCAAAGGTGTCTTCATTATGGTCTTCTTCGCCATTTTCACCATCACTCTGGCTGTGGCGGTCTATGTTACGAAGTGCAGAAAGTCAAGAAAGTAAATTTAATTTTGCATCTCATTTTCTGCTTCTGTTTCACTGTCATGCATTTACGTATATGACTTTACTGCTAAAGCGATATGTCGTATGTGGTTTTCAATTTGCTGAACATCGCCATGACAGATATAGTGTCACCTGACTGTAACTGGCAGAAGGTGTCTCTATTATTTACTATATCCATTTCATTTCTGGTCTCCGCAGTGATGTGAATGAAAATGTGATTCTTGAATCAACGGCAGGTGAGTAGACTTCAGCTTTCTTGTTTTTACTACAATGGTAGGTTACAACCAGTAATCACATTCAGCCACAACACATTATTAATGATATTTTAACAGTTAGATAATTAGATGGGCGGAACGGCATCAAGGTTCATGGTTCGACCTCGACTGGGGCCTTTCTGTGTGGAGTGTTCTCTCTGTGTCTGCGTTAGTAGTCTTCGGGTACTCCGGCTTCATCGCACAGTCCAAATACATGCAGGTTAATAGGTCATTGGTGACTCTAAATTGCCCTAGGTTTGAATGTGAGTGTGAACGGTTGTTTTCTCTATGTGCTTTTCAATGAACTGGCGACTTGTCCAAGGCGTACCCCGCCTCTTGCTCAAAGTCAGCAGGGATAGGCTCCAGCCCCACCATGACACTGATGAGGATAAGCGGTTACAGATGATGGATGGATGGATATAGATTCCATAATCATTTAGGAATATTGCATTACATTGTATTATAATAACAGTTGTAATTGTAACATGTTTGAATGGTTTGTTTTCGAGTTCTGTGTATAAGCAGTAACAAATATTATGTTGCCTTATTTCCATTTTGTTTGCTGTTATGTTTGATGTTAATGCACAGGTTCCTGAATGGCATCAGAAGGAAGCTCACTGATGAAGACAGACCTGATGGAGCTGTTGGAGCTGCCAACAAAATCGTCATTTACTTTTTGTACTTAGTTGTTAAGATGTGCAGTATGTAATAGGTCTTTTTGGTTTGAGTTTAATAAGTGATATTTGTTTTAATTAAACTGAATTAAAATGGAATTATTGTTTTATCAAGTCCTAAGTGTTCTATCAATCATTTTAAAATTTAAAAATATAATAATGATAAAAAATAAAATCTTTTTTTTTTTTTTATAATTATGTTGTGGTTTCTGCCTGGACTCAATATTTCTCTGAGTGTGAGTGGGAATACAAAGTTAGGCTGTGACACCAGAGTCTTAGGTCAGGACTCCGGTTTCTGGTTTGGTTCAGGCAACATAAGCATTTTGGTTAAGGTTCAGGAAAGATTGTACGTTTGGTTCAGTGTTAACAAAAAAATAAAAATAAAAATAAGTTACTTCTTCATACATCACTCAGCACAATGAAGACTTGACTTCACAAATGTGCATGCTCCAATTAAAAAACTACTACACTTAGATGCTGAAATATAAAATTATATAACTTACACACCTACACAAAACAGCAGCTAAACCACAAGTGTCAAATTGTAGCTGATATTACTTACTTGTTTTGTCTCGTTTGTTGTCTTATTACTTACTTACCTCAAGATGGCATTAATTAACAATGCAATTGTTGGGTTAGCTTTAGATCTAAAGTCTACACTTCTACATTTAATGTTTCTCCAAATACAATGGATCCTCCAAATGTAAAGCCTGATTTTGCCTACAGGAAGAATACAACGTATCTCTCAAATACCAAATATCTCATGATCTATTCAGTCTGTCAATTGTTTAATGGGGGATTCAGTCAATTATCATTAATTAAAAGTCAGGTATATATGTGTACTTGCCAACTGAGGTGCTCATCTTCTATTAGTTGATACCTTATGTATGTTACCTAAACTAGGCTAATAAACTGCAACAACAGGGTGTAAAGTATGCAGACCAAGCATAATGTCCAGCAGTCTGGGTATGTTCTATGTCACATCATTTATGTACATTCATCATTATCATCATTGTACTATTTAAAGGTGTTTAAAGGTGTGGCCTGTGTGTAAACATTTACTATCGCTCTCCTCAGAGCCTCATATACCAAATAGCATATTCACATTTACAGAAATAGAAACATAAATGACAAGAAAACAAAATAGCAGAGGATTTCCTGTTGCTGTAACATAGTGGAAATTAAGCTTCCTGTCACCAAAGTAAAGGCAGATACTGGATACTTATTTGATTTCTGACTGAGGTTTAGGGTGTGGGCAACTTCAGTTTCAATGTGACGGTCCTCTTTTTAAATAAAGAGACTGTGAAATAGGTGTTTGTGAAGTTATGTTCTTATAACTGTAGATGAAGATATAAGACTGAATAGAATAATTAAAGAATTTAGAATATAATTGTTGAGAGAAAGTAGTAAACATGCACTTGACAGTTGTAAGTGTAAAATCATTATTATCGATCAGTTTAGTTTTCAGTTCCCACACAAAAAAGTTGAAATTACTTTTATCTGAGATTAAATCTGTGAAAGCACGAATAAGACGTTATTAATAAAAACACATATTTTCTGCAACTTTAAATTGTTTAAATTACCATATTTAGTGGTTTAAAGTGGCCCATTTAACATGTCCTTGTGTGCATTAGAAATAATATCACACAGTCGTCGTTTCAGTATACAGTAGGTTGCGATAATTTTGTGTTTTGAAGGAAACACAAGATGTCTGATATACTAGTTCATGAAAAAAGTTCATCATTAACTGTCAGAAGCCAATGAAAAATAGACAATCAAAATATATAAAGACTATAGTTGATTAAAACACAAGTAAGAAATTTGTGTCATGACCAAGCATTATGCAGACAAAAAAAAAAATGCATTCATAAGCACTGACAAAACATTTTAAGATGTTGTGTCCTTGTGATCAAAGGGAGAGAATTTAAAAAAATGGACCAGCTTTGAGTGAGATGGTAGTCGCAGATCCTTGTAACATTGTGATTCAAACTCTATATACATCTTTACAGCGATTTAAAAAGACACATGTTTAGAGTGTTTGGATTTCATTTTGTTTCAGCTCAGGAGCTCATTCATCATCTTCATGAAAAAATTGTCTGATTAAAAAGTTCAACCATCGGCACTCCAAACAAACCCCTGAAGCCCTGTACTGGATATGAACATCATGTGGCATTTGTTGATCATGTTGGCAAAGAAACACCCTGTAACAGCGCTGAAGATAAAACTAGAACAATTGGAATGAGTGAGTAAAATAATTGAATTATGATTAGTGAATTACAGATTACATTCTCTGAATTAAAGAAATGAGACTGTGTGTAAAACAGGAAGATATGTGTGCATCATTTGTCTATTTCAGATAAAGATGACATTAAAAATGTCAGCTGCACCCCTGGATATGTTTGTTACCACAGTGATTGGGACATCAGCACTTCACTGTCAGCATCAAATAATATTCCAGCTGAGCCCTGCAAAAGTGACCAGACAACATTCTGCATCAAACCTGGTTTCAGTGACACTTGTTCAGATTTGACTAAGTGAAATAATCCAGAAACCTCCAACTAAACTTCCTGCAGAAATAAAAACAACTTTACCACCAAACTGTAAAACTCTCACTGTTGATTACAGCTGTCTGGGTAAGTGGAGTAAAGAGCCGTCATCAACATTATGAATGGATTTACTTAGAAAGAAGATATTGGTTCACAGTTACTGAGGTACAAATACCAGCTGTTGAAGAAATGTTGTCATTCTTGTGTCTCCTCAGAAGATGGAAAATCCAACAAGTTCAAGGACTTGTCTGAACTGGAGCCCTTCACACAATACAGCTGTACTGGTCAGATCAAGGAGAACAATGTCTCCATGAAAAAATACAATTACTGCAGTTGTTGGCCTACTACCCCAAAGTGGAAAGAAAAATTGTAAGTAATATATTACTAAATAAATAATAACAAAACCTCCATTCTTGAGGTAGCTGGTACTGTAGGAGTTGTGATCCGAAGGTCCCAGTGCTTGTTGTGGTGGCACCTTACAGTAGAACCTGCTAGTGGACACTAGCGGTGAAGGAGGTCATCAAGCTGAAAGAGGTGGTGTATTTTTAATCACCAGTTGTAGAAATACCAAACAACGCCACCTAAAGAAAGGAAAGTGATAGCAGCAGTTGTTTTGATGCTTCTTCCACCTGCAGGCTATGAATCTTGTAGATGTAATTTTGTGACAGATAAAAGCACATTTTTATGTTGCGTTTTAAATTTTTTTCATTTTAATATTTTTTACTTTTTTGTATGTGTGTTGCTGTGTTTTTGAAGTATTACCTTTAAAATCCACATGACCTTTATAGAGTATTATTATAGAGTTTAATGATCCTAATCTTTTGAATTTGAATCTAGATTTTGATCTGAGACATCTATATTTTCTTTCTATACGTCGATAACGTGATCTTAACATGCAGCCCTTTCAGACACCTGACCTTCAATCAAATGACCTCAGGTTTAAATGCCTGGAGAAATATTTTTTAAACAGAATAAACTATGCCTTCCAAAAAATAAGAGTGTGCCAGTTTTTTCCCCATTTGCAGATAAAAACTTCAGCCTTCTACTGACCAAATCCATGTGGCACCCACGTAATCCATTTGTGCTGACAGTGATTAAATGACATTCAGCCCATTCTGATCAGCTTCTCGGGAAGTCAGGAAATATCTTGAATTAAATTATATTTACAATGTTCTTTACTGTGTACTGATGATCAGATGACCTGTCACTAGAAAATGCTGGATAACATAAACTTCTAAGCCAGTAAAATGTCACCGCAGGATGTAGACAAAAACTCAAATGTTTGGTCTAGTATCAGTCTGGGTTTTGCCGTTTATCACAGTGTTACATGAGCATACTCACCATTAAATCATATACTAGTTGTCCATCACAGTGAAATGTCAGGTAGAAACACTCCCCATGTTTCACAGTTATTTACATTTTGTTGGTGTGAGAAAGCACAAGCTTTTTCTGACCTTTGACGTTTCATGAACGTTACAGTGTGTCCTTTTTTATTACTGCATGCCTTGACAATCAAGTGACGCTCTAATTGTTCAAACAGTGATGCCTGTTTGAAAGATCAGTGAAACTCATTAAAACCTGGTTGGAGCTTCAAGCACTCACTGTAATGTCCCAAAGAAATTTGAAAGCTTTATTGCATTTAGTTAGCATACAAGACATTTGTGACGAGGGTCTTTAATTTGACATGAAATGTTCAGAAAACAACCAAACGACCAAAAAAATAAATATGGATTCTAATATTTGACTTTCTGGAAAACCCCTGGACTCTTCAATATGACACAGGAGAGCACTGTCATATGTTACATAAAGATACAAAAAAAACAAAAAAACACACCCTGCCAAGAAATGGCCCTAATCCTTAAAGTGACTTAGCACTGTGTGTTATAAACAAACCCCCAGTGAGGAGTTAAAAAAACAAACAAACCTGGATCTCTGTTTCTGTGCATTAACAGAAAATATAACCGTCACTGCACAGATATATTTTAAGTCAATGCAACCAGGCTTTGCATTGCAAAATGTTCTTAACTAACAAGGTGACAGATAAAAGCAACTTATGCATTTGGTTTTAGAAGACGACAAGCCATTCAATTACATTACAATGACTCCCGACATGATATGATATAATCATTTAATATCTCTTCATGGGCTGTCTTCCTTAAAACTGACTGTTGTGCTTAGGCAATACATTGTAAATGTATCTTTCAATCCATTACAAGAGAAAAAGAGTTTTGCTGTTAAATACCACCAAATTCTTGCGTGAGTTCTGTATAGTAGCAAAAGTACTGTAAATATCTAAAAAGTTCTTTAAAGCAAATCTAAAATCTTCTGATGCTATACAGACACTCTTGTTAAAAGGGAATAGAGGGCACAGAGAGAAAATAAACAGTGAGCATGATGAAAAGTTCATTTTTGACTACCTTTACTGTGGTGGCAGAGCGAAGCGATGTAAAGAAACCAGGACAAGGTGTACAATTGCAAACAAAAAATTGCAAACACTGTATTCGCAAGTCTCAGACAAAAAACTATCAACACACTGTCAAAATATTCTGTTGACCAAAGCAAAAATAACTTATGTTTTCTTGCATCTATAAGCTTTGATTTTGTATATAACATGTTATTAAATGTTAATTAAAAAACAGACAAACATGGGCATACATGTACAATTATTTGAATGAACGGTTAATAGGCTATTTGATAATGTTAAAAGAGAATTCATAAGACACTGAAATAAAGCGTTAGCAATCATTGTTTACTTATTCAACCTTTCATATGGTATCACTGTCATTATGTAAACCAGTGGTAGTCAGTGGTGGTCATGTGTGACCCACTGGTGTAAACCTATTCATTGTAAAAAGAATACATAGGGTCACTAACACCCTACAGTATTAAAACTATAGGAACTTCTTCGCTATGTACAGTAAAACAAAATGAGTCCCATTGGTGCTTGTTTTTCATATACTTTTTATAAAAGGTACCTCTTTATCTCCACTCTCGCTCCAGGTGTGACTTTTTCTCTTTGGTATCTCAACTGAGGACATAAGTTAGGTAGTTGTGATTTACTCATAACATTGACGGCTACACAAGGCAAGGATCTGCTATCCGTTCAATATATATGTTACTTAACAAGACACCCACACTGCAAACTTACACAGCAACATTAACAATCACAACATTTTCTCCACATAGACTGCCTCTCTGATGGGTCAAATGCATCCACTGGACTATGTGTTCTGACTTTGATTTGATTTTTCCTTTGTGATTGCACCAGCCTTGGAAAGCTTGCTATATGTGATAGCAGTCTACCTTGTTTAAGTTGAACCAAGGAGGACATTTGATTTTTTTTGCTGTCAGTGACAAAAGTAAACAGCAGACGTAGAACTGCTTTTGTTACAGCTTCTGCAACTCCTTCTAGACTGTCAAAAAAAAGAGACATTGTGAATTTTTTAAAGACAATACGTAGGTGTCAAAATGACATATTATTAAAAGTGTTGTGGAGACATTTGCCCATGTTCTCCCCCCTAGCATGTCTCTAGTCTACCCTCTAAATGATCCTTCCTTTCCTAATACATTCATTAGACATGATCACCCTGCCAACCTTCCAGTACCAGGGTAAAAAGTGCAACACAACAACGCTTCCACCATCAATAACACTCTATCACGTCTCTCAGTTTTGCTGCCATTAAGTGAAAAACTCTTCACTCCTATTTTACCAGTCTTCTCAAAGTTTTCATGGTCTTTGTTTTTTGCTTTTTCTGTGCCGTTATTGGACTGCAGATCTCATGAAATCCCACAAGGTAATTTAGGGGTTATGTGCATTGATAATTCATTTGAGTAATGGGTAACACCTACTAATTTTCCAGTATATCTGCTTTAAATAGCATCTGCTGAAGAATGGCTTTACCTCACTACATGAAAATACAGATGACATGTGTTTAATACAAACACATTGGTGAGTTACAATTCATTGAGTTTCAGTGCTGTAACATTTTTGAAGTCTAAGGAATGGGAGGTCCATCTGACACAAAAGTATAAACTCCATAATCTTTATCCTAGGGCAGAAAAGGTTTTGGTGCAAGTCATGTTATAGACTGTACCATCACCTTGAAAATACAACTCTGTTACACATACTACTTATCACAAGGAGCTAAACTCTGGAGATAGTTATTGTATAAAAGCTGTAAGGTGTGTAGGAGTCCAGCATGAAGAGCAAAGAGGGAAGTGGGGAGGAGTTCTGCAAGCTATAGTGTGTGTAACTCTGGGGCTTAGCTGCCCTGTGTCATGTTCTGCATGTGTTTGGCAATGTCGTACACGTAGGTGATGTCCGGCCTCTTCTCCGGGTCAGGATTGATGCACATATCTACCAAGTTCCTCAGCTGGTGAGAGGGACAGAGGGCAGGGGTGTTGGTTGGGAGGTAAAGAGAGAAATAAAACCGTCAATGACACTGTAGTGAGACCGAACTGTGCATTTTAAAAGAGCAGCTCCAGAAATGAACAAACCCCTGCTGACACAGACCTGCTCGTCTTTTAATGAGCTCTTTCCACAATAACAATAACAAGGCAACAAGTGATCGAGTTGAGACAAAGATGCGAGGCTGGGTTAGCGGACTAATCACTTATTGGTCTGCTGAATCCACTCTTACCTGAGCCCACACACAAACACATACTCGCTAGCACACGTGCACACCCACACGCACGCACACACCGCTGCCACTCCATTGCCATCCGGAGACAGCGCTTACACTTGAAGCCGAGCGAAGCGGCTGATTGGAGCAGATAGATAGACAGGCTCGCAGGCGGAACAGCCACCGCCATCATTAAAAAAAAAAAGAAGAGAATAAAAGATGGAGAGGAAAGAAAAAAAATAACATCTACGCGAGGTCGCTATGGTAACCGTCTGCCGACTTCCTGGCCGCTGTTGCGTGGCACCGGCTTGGACGAGTTCTCGTCAGCCACTGTGTTTATATGTATGTGTGTGTTTGTGTGTGTGTGTGTGTGTGTGTGTGTGTGTGTGTGTGTGTGTGTGTGTGTGTGTGTGTGTCGGAGTGAGAGAAAGATGCAAATTCAGACAGTCTGAGAATTAGTCCCACAGAATGAAGATGGGGGGGTGGGGGGGGAGAGATGCAGATATGTAAAATATTCATGCGCTTCTTTGCATGGCGAGTGGGTTGGGGGGGGGTGTCAGGTGGAGGGGGGAGTAGGAGTTAGTGAAGGGAAGCGTGGGGGGGGGGAGCATAGACGGAGATGGTTAAATGACACAACAAAGATGAGCAGCTGACAGTTTGCTGCCGATCCTTCAGGAGCATTGTTTACATCCAGACAGGCGCTGCAGGCACCCCCCTCATCTCCATCTCTCCATCGCCCTGTCTCTCGCTCTATCATTCCCTCTCGCTTTCGCTTTGTCTCCCTTTCTCCTGGATGGGGGTGACATGTGGGGCAACGCAGAGCCTCAGTGTGGTGTGTGTATGCGTGTGTGTGTGTGTGTGTGGAGAGGGAGCACTTGTAACAAAATATACACTTGCACAATTGCTCCTGAACGTTAAAAAAAGAAGACACACAGATAGACTCTACAGAGGCTTCAGACACCTTTCAATTAGCCTTTATCAACCTAATGAAGTAAACACCACCGTTAAATAAAAGCCTCTCTCTGGGTTTACTGTTTGACTACAGAGACATTAATACAGATAGCCACTTTGAGTCCCTGTGGACTGATATTAGAGTGGGAGGCATGAAGATAAGGGAGACAATAGGTTGAGAACTTTTTTTGCTTTAAGGACCTCACTGACCAGTATATGTACAGGTTATATAACAGTAGACATAAGTAGCATATAACATGTGCATATATTAAAAAATCCAATGGCATTTCTACAATACCACAGCATGGTTAGTAAAAAGGTGAAAAGGGTGTCCATTAATTGGTTTGCTGAAAGTCAAAAAAGTCTTGTGAGGGTGTTTTCTCAAATGTATATAATTGTGAATTGAATTTGAGTTTTGGACTGCTAATTGGAGAAACAAAATATTTGGAGACATCACCACAGCCTCTGGAAACTTGGACAAACTGCACTCCACAATCCAATGGTAGTGGATATATTAATCAATAAAATGTTCCCTGAATGATTCCTGGTATGTTCCTTTAAATCGATTACACATGAGCAGACATCATTTGCTTTTTAACTATCAAGAATTAACACTTTCTTTTACTTAAAAACTTAAAAGTAATTGTTAACTATCAAGCAAATACAGTAACTCAAAAAGCTTTAGTGCATCCATAATAAAGCAAAGGAAAAAAAAATGCCACCCACAAAAAGAGGCCATGCAAATGTAAAGCCATGCGCATTCATAACACATGTCACCGGCAATCAGCAATAAGGCGATCTTTAACCGCAGCCCGACTACATTACATTTTTGTGCATGGGTAAGTCTACGCAGAATTACAGCAGATGATTTAACATTTAGTTAGGGAAACATGACACTCCAGCCCATTTGGGTTCACCCCACTTTGTAGCATGGCCAGATGCTTTTGATATGTGCATTTAATTTTCAAAAGGTTAAAATCATAGCCAGCCTTTTGATCACAGAGCAAAATAATACTGTTCTGTAGCTCAGACAGTTGGGTGGATTTCACTTACATATAAAAAAAATTTAATAGCATAAGTCAAAATCAGCAAACTGGCACGGAGAAGGAGAAACTAGCCACGACTGCTTAAAAGAGTATTTTATTTAAAATATTAAAAAGGGATAGTTCGGCTATTTTGGGTTGTATGAGGTACTTCTCCATAGTCAGTATGTTACCTACCTACAGTAGACGGCGGTCAGTACACACCAAGTTTGGGGAAGCTGACAGGGATCCTGGCACAAAAGCCAAGCTATGCACTGCTGTGGATGGCCATGCACTGTACTACACTGCATATTAGCACTTTGGATTGGCACAGCCAAAAAATACCAGCACACACCATATAAAGGTAGGTCTTTTGTATGTGGCTAAAATGCTTCTTTCTGCTGCCCCTGTCCACAGCAGTGCATAGCTATGCTTCTGAGCCAGGATTTCAGTCTACTTCTTCAAACTGGCTGGCCACCATCTCCTGAAGCACATACACTGACTATGGATAAGTGCTTCATACAACCCCACTTCAAATTCCTGAACTATACTTTAAGGATTTCCTTTTAAGTTTCCTTTAAAAAGGAGTTCAGGAGTCGAGTCCATTTAAAACACTGAGCAGGTCCATACGTACTTACCACAGCAGTAAAAGGCAGCAGATATAGTACTTACCTCCTCTGAGTAGTGATCTGAGGGAAGAGGGGGGTAGTCACACTGTTCAATCTTCTTACAAAGAGAGTAAAGGTTCATCTTATCCCCATAGAACGGACTCTGTAGGGCTGCCATCTGAAAAAAAAAAGATGTAAGGAAACAGGGGGGGGAGAAGACAAGAGAAAAGGGTGTGAGTGAGAAGTAAAAACTTGAAACACCCAGTCAAAATTTCAACAGGTGCTACACACAGAAGACACAAGTGTATGTTACAGATAGATCCTGTGCAGTTTACTGCTATCGATGTATATGATTTATTGATTAAAGCAGGGAGTGCCAGGGTGTGAGAGACAAAGTCAGACAAGAAGTCGATACAACTAAAGTTTTGTGTACATACCAAATCGGTACACACTTATTTATGTTTTTTGTAGTGGAATGAGTGGTGGTCCAAAATTCAAGTGAATCAAAACAGAAAAATCCATGAAAGCTCCTCTTAGCTGGCTGTGTGTTTTCCTTGTTTGCTGGCACTTTCTGCTGCACTGCTTTCGAAAAACTTAGTGATGAAAATGAGAGGAAAGGAAGAATTGAGAAAGGAAGAGGAGAATGTGAGGAGAGGGATTCAGGCACGTGAGAGGAGAGAATTTTTCAGTCTGCTGAAGCAGCGAGGAAGCTGTATCCTCTGGAAAACAAATGCAAGCAAGCAGAGCAGAGCAGAGGCAGATGGGAATGGCAAGGAAGAGTGGAAAGGATAAGGAGACTTTTGCTGAGTGGAAATAGGTGAAGAATCCACCCTGCCTTTTCTAATAATAGACCTATAACTGTGCATGTGCACGGTAAAGCCTGCAGCATATGTGCATAACAAGCACACTCAAATTCGTATTGGCTTTCAAAATAAATACTATGTTAGGCTTGTGTGTTGGGCCAAATTGCATAAGTAATGATAAATAAACATGGTTGGGATAGCTGTCAGTGTTGATGATGATGAGCTAGCTGCTCGGAGACGTTGGAGCTTGTTGACTTGGTTTTCATTTATTTACATAGAGGTGGGTTGCAGTAAGTGTATAACTAACATGATATCAAAGGAGGTTTCTCTGGGCAGAAAAAGGCCCTGTGTTATGTAAAAGGTCGCACAGTCAAACATGTGTATGCATACTGTATGTGAAAATCCATATTCCAATTTCATGTCCTGCACCTGTCTTATCGCAGAGGTCTTTTCTAAGCATCTTGAAATGTTGCTGTGCATCTCAATGTCTTCCAGAGGAGAGGAAGTGTTTTCTGGACTCATGTGAAACACGATATAGGGTCATTAAGGCTCTATTTGCAGTTTTGTTTCAGTACTGAAGGGCATTTACAACTTGAATGTGATCTTGATGAATACTTTTAAACGTGGATGTGGTAATTAATTGCAGACAAATTGGTGATGAATTGGAACACGGAGCATGCACTGCTATAAAAGGACAAAATAAAGAAAAAATATCACAAGTTTTTTTCATAGCAGATGAAATTTTGTGACACATTATTTTGAATGTGTTTGACAGCCTATTAATTGGTAGAGTGAAAGAAAAATGAGAACAATGTGTCTACATGATATGGATCCAAATGGAATGCTTCCATACAGAATACAACAGATTAGTGTGAAGGTGCCAACTTCCACAATATGAAACACAATAGAGAAAAAATGTATGCGTAAATAAGACTATAAAGGAGGTGGAGGAAGAACAAGTAAGTTAAAACAGGAACAGGCTATGCTATGCCATGGAGTATATGAACATTTCACACCTGGTGATTTCTTAGTATTCTTTCGCAAATTGTTTTCTGCCTCGGAGTTACAGAAATAAACTCATTGGAAACTCCAAAACAAATACATATTTGATATTTGACCTCTTCGTCACCTTACCCATAAAGTCACAAGTGAAATGTGCCTAATTTAGATGTATCTATCTACAAATGTAACCCTTGGACATTGGCCAAAAAGTGCCAAGCACATCACACAACTTGTATCCAGCTTCTTCTTTTCAGCCTTCACTGAAAAATATGTCAAACATTGATGGTGCAGAGACAGAAAAGTTCTTGTTCCCCATCAGGCAGATTTTGACAGAGTCTCTGTCACAGCTTCCAGTGGGAAGTAAAGATGACGGCAGCAGAATCTCAGTGGGCCGTCTCTCCTCTGGACATCATTTAGCATCACACATTCAGCCGTTGCTCTTAATCAAACACTTGCATTAATGCAGTGTATCCTCACAAAACACATGTGAACACTAAGTAAAGAGGATCTCCCTCTCTCTGTCTCTACTTGGACAGCTCTCTCTCTCTGCTCCAACAATGACTACTGAGACTGGCACAGCAGGCAGTTGACAGTGATGAGCTGTGTGAGGAAATGTGTATTCCTGTGTGTGTTGGCAATGATGCACTTCCATTAGTAACAAAGCCTCATATATGTAACCTTAGCTTTCAGATTTGATTCTGCAGCGATTAAGAGACAAAAACAGTCACAGACACATTGACACAAACATAAAGCAACGGTACATCCCTGAAAATGCATACTTAGAATTTACAAAGAAGGTATTTTCAGAGGGTTACTGCAACAGTACATGAGTGCCATCATCAAGCAATGCACTAAAGCTATACACCACCTATATATCCACAATTGAACATACAGCCAATCCCTTCACCCTCTCTTTCCAAGCATGAAGGAAAAACTACAGTGGACAAGAAATGTGTGAAAACTGTCTAGAACCAGAATTAAGTTTGTCCATTCTGGGCTACTATAGAGACACAGCGATTCAATATGGTGGAAGAGGACCGGCTAAGTGTAAAGCTCATTTTAACATGATTCTTATTTTAAGGTGATTATACACTAATAAATCAATCGTTATAAATATTGTATTCTGTTTCTGCCATATTCTTTAAATAGAGCCTCCTAAATCTTACACACAAGACATTAAAATCACAAGTTAATTTGCCATTGGCTGCAGCCTACACATACGTCATCAGTCCAGTGAGATCAGAAAACCTTCGATTCGATCATGCAACATTTACCATAGATGAACAGCTTGTACTTTCATTTCAGAAACTAAACCGCTTTCCAACAAACAAACTCTCAAAATGCACAAAGGGGAAGTGTCTGGCAGACTGATCTGGCTTTATTTCAAAAGGGTATGAGTTGGCCTGGAGTTCCCATGGGTGCTCAAAAAAAATGCTGACTACATGCAGTAAAAGTTCACTTTAATGACTTGGAAATGATGGTGTGGGGAAACAGCCTTAATTGCTTCATAACAAAATATGTACACCTTTTTTTGTACTGTAGAACAGGTAGTGCGGACATGTCGGGCTTCCCAAAACTATAAATTTCTCAGTAAGCGGGAGGGAAAAAAAGAGAGTGAGACAGAAACAGACAGAGAAGAGGAAGAAAATCAGCCAGCTATAGACACCAGGAGGCAAAGGGTTAAACAAGACCCCATCGTATTTTCATGCATCTTCTGCTTTTGACAGATGAAAAATGTCAACTGTCCTGTTTGTATTTGGGAGTTTTTGCACTATTCATCTGCTTCATTAGTGCCTGCTGCTCCTAGCCCCTGACAGCTGCCGGCCCCCTGCTCTCAGCACGCACACACACATGCACACACACACACTAACACACACACTTACTCCTTTTTTCAGACTGTGTCGTCGCAATGGGTTAGATGATTGACTCACTCTCTGACCTCTGAGGCCCTGGTGTGTGAGTATGAGACAGTGTGTGTGTGTGTGTGTGTATGGTTCATTGATATTCGAGGCATACAATGCACACGCATGCCTGCTGTCTGTCTAAGGGGTGTGAGCTGCTGGTGGCAGAACACACACACACACACACACACACACACACACACACACACACACACACACACACACACACACACACACACACACCCTTGCAAACACAAACAAACACACACCCTTGCAAGCACACACACACACCCTCCTTTGTTCCTCAGCTCTTCTTCAGCTGGCCAGGCTGTGCTCTCCCCAGCCCAGGCATGTAAAGCCAGCATCCCTGTCCATGTAAAAGGTCTGGATGGGGCCTTCCAGCTTAATTAACACTGATATTGCTCTCTCTCTCTGTCTCTCTCTCTCTGTCTCTCTCTCTCCAGCTTCTCTCCCTGTTCACCAATTAAAAAGGAGCTGCGAGAGGCGCCCGTCTTCTCCCTCCAACCTCTTTTACCCCTGGAGCCCTTACAGCCTGGGACCAGAGGGCTTCTCACAAATTCTCACTTACTCATTTATAAACACGGATACAATCACAGGTGCATGCTACATCAAAATTAACACCTAAATCTTAACACACATACTTGAAAAACAGATGCATATTTTGTATTTTTTCCTCTCTCTCCCTCTGACACACATTCTCTCACACATACACACAGTGTACAAGTGATGAAAGCATGACTTTTTTTTATGTGCTCATTGCTCCTTCATGTGGTTTTATGATGATATATTAATCAAGGCAATAAGTCACAGTGTAGGGACAGTCATTAAAAATATACCTCCACCCTGCGGAGTCATCACTGCTCTACTTCAACGCACTAAAAAGGAAGGAGGAAGGAAGAAAGATAAGACGATGAAGAATGGACGGATGAATTAAAAGTGCCAGATCGTCCCAGTGGGTGAAACTTTTGAGGAAAACTGATAGAGGATGTGTTCCTATGTCCCATCTCACTGCAGCTAAGCTATTGGTATTTGAATTGTGGAATTTAAAAGGAATAGTTCAGAATCTGAATTTGAACACGTTCTATCTCATTACAGACAATAGTTTTACAGGGACTGTTTGTTTAATGTTAAAGTTTCTAAACTGAGAGTTTGCATAGGGCATAGAGTGAAAACACCTGGCATATTATACAGAAATGGGTTTGGACTGGCAGGAGGAAGATGTTAACACATCAAAAACTACAAGGATACCAAGACTATCCACAGGCAGCAGGCTTTGTTTGCAAAAACCCCACTCCCATTTTCAAAAACATATAGAGAGCTAGCCACAGGGCCAACTCATCACATGCAAACGCCAGCTGCTGAGAACCCAGCATTTTTGGGCCTCATAAAACCAACAGCAAAACAAGAGGGGAGGGAGAGGAATAAAGCAGGAGGCATGAGACATGGGCACAGTCAGAGGTATGGATGGCTGAGCTCCTACAGGAAGGAGACACATTCCAGTAAGGCTTTTCAAGATATTCTCCCCCTCTGCTAACCTTTATACCAAACACAGCAACCACAAAACATCCGTGCAAGCTGGAGACCTACAGTGTGTGTAAAATGCATCTCTTTTACAGAGAACACACTGGGCAAGCAGGAGAGTTACCAATGCCAAATATGAGATGGTTTTCACTGAGAGCAGGAGGAGAGAGCACTAGGAGATTGCAACCTCACTGACTGCTGTGTGACCGAATCTCCGTCTTACCTTGCTGGTCACCATGGGAGACAACCCCGGCGACTGCAGCATCCCTGTTTACCACAGCGTAGGGGGTTTGGGTGAGGGGCACAGGGCAGGGTCAGGTGATGTAATGAGGTTAGACACGAGGAGAAAGGGATCAAACAGAATGGGAGATAAAGATAGACGCAGATACAATGACCAGGTATTGACAGACGGACCCTTTGGACCCTATCCCAACCCCCAGGCACGAGAATGAAAAAGGCAGGCTCTCTCAAATGGAGCCGTTTCACATATAAGGAACCAAACTCCCTGGGATACAGACACACACACACACACACACACACACACACACGGATGGACACACACAAAAACATACACCAGCACAAACCTACTGTATGTTCAGAGTGAAATCAATAAGTACCAAAGAGACCAGGCGTGGATTTCTATGTGAATTCCTTATGCCTGAAGGTTAAGTGAGGAAAAGGGGAGGCATACGGAGGGGAACATTGCAGAGAGGAGGAGAAAAGAGCAAAGAGGAATGGAGGAGAGAGTTTTCAGAAAGAAAGAGGTAAGTTTCCTGACACCGAATGCACTGTGGAGCCCTCTTAGCAAGAAGAGTGGAAAGCAAGGGTCTGCTCTTCAAAGAGAATATGCATGGCATGGTGAGCACTGCTCTGGTAACAATAAGGTTGTAAAATCTTTATCTCCACAGGCTTCTTGCATGGCTCACCTTGACCTGATGGCTGGAGTTCTGTCTCTGCTCTTGTACCTACAGTACTTTCTCTCTGAATGAAACCCCCCATCTTTCTCTTCTCTCCAGCAATCTATAACCCTGTTCTCGCTATTTGTTATTTTCCCCTTCCACTTCTTCCCCTCTGCTGTTTCTCTCTCACTCTCTCTAACCTTCTATCACCTTTCTTTTTATTCTCTCTGAAGACCTCTACTGCCTTCTCTAGCTTCCTATATTGTTCCTATATAGATTGCCAGACTTTTTTCACCTTACATCTTTATTCCCTGCCTCCTGACGTCCTCAGGGAGCAACAAGTCTCCCTCTATTTTACCACTTTTGCTCTCCCCATCTTGGTTTCTCAGTGTTTAGTCCAGATTGTGACCCCTGGCTGTGAAATTCATAAAAGACCAATGGCCTGTGTCCGATCTGAAACTGCAAAACAATCAACGCTGTGGCTACACATGCAGTTCCCTGATAAACTCTTGTGGGTCCTGTTTTATGTCGTACTTTGTATTTTCTGTTTGTATCTCTATTGTCACTGTCAAAAATGGCAAAAATGCCCCCTGAAACATCTTAGAAACAGATATATAAATAATGTCCATATGGAAATGGAGCTCACAATTAGTTTTAAGTAAACTTAAATAAATAAAAAAAAAAACAAACCAAGCTTACCTTAACAAAATTAACCACAACAGAATGAGCTTAATCAAACAAAACTGATGATGTGTATGATGATATCTGCAGAAACTATGCAACAGAAGTAATATATAAAACATATATAAACAGAAGTCTGTTTTTTATTAACATAAAAGTAGCATCTTCCATATATAAAAAAAAAAGAACACACATACACTACACGTATAAAGAGTACATAAACAGACTGTGACCTGCAGCACCCACCACTTTCAGCCAACCACAGCCGTGCATTGCCGCAGTGCATTGTGGGGAGCTAATTAGCATGAAGAACTGTGGTCTCTGAGCAACCATGACCTGCAAGCCGAGCTAAAACTTCTTCTTTGCGCATTCTCCACCTCTATGCCTGAGGCGTTGTAAAGAAGGTGTAGTCACTGGTGCGTTGAAATGCAGCCCAAGTGATCAGCAACTCAGGGGAGTTAGGAGAGAGGAGGGGAGGAAAATGTGGGTGTTTCCTTGGTCGACAGTGTGTCTCTGAAAATGTGTGTATGTGTGTCTTCAGTGCATGTGAAGGTTGGCAAGGTGAAACATCAGATTGACTGCTATCATCCATGTCTATCATTGTTCTGCTCCTCACTGCTTCCTCTTTGTTCCCTCCTCCCGGGCTTGTTTCCACTCAGTGTGGTCTACAGCAGAGCCCTGTGGTGTGTTGCTCCTGACTAATCAAACTAGTCAGTGTCACTGGGCGGCCTTATCTAAAACACATGGCCATGTCAGTTCCCTTCACTCCCCAGCTTTTCAACGTTTAGCAGGTTCCCAGGCTACTAAGAAGTTTAACTGGAAAAGTCTTAAGGCTTCAGCTTCTGCAGTAAGTAACAGAAGGTAAAGAAATGTCACATACGATTTGAATATATTATTACTAAAAAAAATGTGTGTATTTTTATTTTGCACATTATGACTTGTAGTGAAGGCAAATGTAAATACAGTATAACCATGTGGGAAAGTGCAGGTGGTGTATATATTTGTATATATTTTCTCACAGTACTCTATTATATGTGGGATTGAGGATGGTTTGTTTGTTTATG
Organism: Larimichthys crocea; assembly: GCF_000972845.2. Lineage (NCBI taxonomy): Eukaryota > Metazoa > Chordata > Actinopteri > Sciaenidae > Larimichthys > Larimichthys crocea. The sequence continues at coordinate 426,875 of NC_040027.1, read as the reverse complement.
TGTGTGTCTGAGCCAGTGTGTTCTCACGTCACTCCTACAGTCGACTGCAGGGTGACAGTGTGTGCACATATTCCCATAGTTTACCTCGTAGAGCAGGCATCCTAGCGACCAGATGTCAGATTTGAAGTTGTATCCGTTTTCATGTATCCTCTCCGGTGACATGTAGTAAGGAGTACCCACTGGAACACAGAAGGAGAGAGGGGGGGAGGGAGAGAAAGAGGAGAGAGGAGGGGGGGGGGGGGGGGAGTAAGAGAAAAGGACAGAAAGAGATAGACACAGGTAAAAAATGAGAACAGGACAAAGAGAGAGTGAGCTTTAACATTTTGCATTGCAAACCCATGCTTCTTCCAGTTCATCAACATCACTGACATGGCTCACACAGTACAGGAAAGCAGGTGAGGAATGGAGGTGTAAAATTCAACTGTGACACATTCAGAGGTTGGGATACTTACCATATTTCAACAAGAGTTGAAAAAACATAGAGGGAGACTTTAAAGTGCATTGACTAAGTAAGTAAGCTCAAGTAAGATTATATTTAATATGGTTAGATATCATCATGCACACCCATACAGTGCATGCAATTGTACAAGTACCACAAAGTTGCTTACATATGTACAGCAGACATACTCGCACACACATAATATACATAAATCAGTTTTGATTACTGGGGCTCTGTAATGATCTGAAACAGTAGTCAGAGAATACGCCCAGGGAGCAGCAGTGGAGCCTTAAAAGTTGGCCCGTTTCTGGTTCTGGTTTGGAAACTCAAGAATCCCAAACTGCTATGGCGACTGGCAGAGCTCCAGAGAATCAGACCTTCACCCAACTGGACGCAAAGAGGAACCACAGCTCAACATCACATCCATAACACGCTGCTGGAAAATGTGGACATTTGCTGCTTTCTTGGCTGAATCCGACTGGCTGCTTTTTTCATTTGCTTTCTGTTTGCTGTGATTTCCCATGTAAAAGTCTATCAAGCACATCCAGCAGAGGTTTTCTATTAATCACATATGGTTAGAGGATGGAAATTTTACCAGGCCTCTAACTGGTGCTGAGCAGCTCTCAGACTCTGCTCATTCCACATCCTCTCAAGCAAACATGCGAATGGAGGCTTAGTGAAATACAAAGATGACAGCTATACAGGCTCTGCTGAGTTGGTGTTCAATATCAGTAGCATCGCTGCACATGACAATGTGTGTAGGCTACACTACAAAGCTTGTCAAAATAATCAACATCCACTTGCATTCTTCCTAACCTGAAAACTGATTTGTTACACTGAAGTATCTGACTTGGATTACTAATTAACTTCATTGTATTTCAACTGTGTAAGTGGCATTAACTGAAGTCCAAGTCTGATTGCAATATGAGAAAGAGGACACTGCATCGATGTATTGTTTTCCACTGTTTGTGACTTAAAACTTTGTGACTCGTTTGAAATGACAGTGTGCCCGATGTCCTCAGGTTTTCAGTCCAATCAAACAAGACAGCTTCCTACCTCTAGAGTTGAGGGTGTACACATTGATGAAAGAAGCATGTGGAGTAATTGGTGGAATTAAAGCTTAAACAGTGCTGGATACCACTGATTAAAAGGGAAAACTACAGGGATCATTCATAGCTCTGCTGTACATGTGAGGTTGAATTCAAGCTGAAAAGGCTGCTGTACCTGATTTTAACACTGCTTTGAACAAAAGGAATAATTGTAAATCTGAAAACTGAATTCAATGTAATTCAATGATTGTTTGTTTTTATTCATTTACAGAAAGAAAATCTTGGAGAATAACAGTCTTGTCACTAGCCTACATACAAGCATGTTGGGAAACAGGTAGATAGAGCCATGAGGAAGAGTTTTTATAGAGGATAACCAGTAGTCGTTGAGTTTACAATAAGCACAAACAGTTGAAGCAAGTTGGGTAGGTGAGAACAGCTCTCAAGTGGAAGGAACTCGGGAGAAAAGTCAGCTTACAGAAAAAGCCATAACTGCAAACTCACCAGCAGTACCCACACATGCACGTGCAGATGCACACCTACACACACACAAACTCTCCAGAGCCATTCTACACATTAACAGGTCGGAGGAAACTCATCTAATATAATTGCAATTAATAAAACTATTATGGAGGGAGCTATTATATTTGAAGTCTATGGGAGCTGAAATAAAAGCTAGCACTTTTAATTTTGGTGCAGATCTAATTGGGTTGAGAAAACACACTTTTATCTTAAATGTGCGATTTTGAATAATGAAGTGTTACCTGTCATTCCAAAAATAATCAGCATCTGCGCAGGCAGCGAAGAAGCAAGAGAGAGCAAGTGGAAAAATAAACAGGGGACTGGGGATTGCCGTTTTAATTGGTCATCAGGTTGGTATTGTAGATGGTGTGGATGGTGGATGGTGTGTGTGTGTGTGTGTGTGTGTGTGTGTGTGTGTGTGTGCTTGTATGCGTGTGTGAGCTGTGAGGTCTCATGGTGCGGTCTGAACAAGCTCCCTTAACATTCATTATTAGTTGATTAAAAAGAATCAGCCTCTCTTATGCTAATAGTTGCATTAAAAAAAGCAGCGGCGGCAGCAGCACTGAGCTCAGGCTCCTTCAGCATGCTAAATTAAGGCCACATTACTTATTCATGCAAATAAATTGAAAGTCATGTTGGGATTGATTTTCATTATTGTGAATGGCTGTGACAACACTGTATTCTCTGCGAAACAGGCTAATCGCTGTTGTATAGTAGGTGAGACGCAATCCAGTATAAAGAACTAACACTTCTAACCCCCTGCTGAATGTACTGTTAAATTAACTACTATTGGTGTTCTTTTAAATACATTTATTGATTTGATTGCCTTTTTTTAACTAGACCATTCAGACACTGAAGTATTTCGTAAGGAGTTGCCATTAATGGTGTAAGCCTTCTGTGCTCTATTACCAGTATTCTGAAAAGCAGGCAAGCCTCTGCAAGAATCTCAAACTCTGTGACTGAATTTCCCAATCAGGAGTTTGGGAGGCTCTGCTCTATTGTAAAATAAAATGTAAAAGGTTGTAGGCAGCAGCACAGAAAGTGGACTTGGCCATGGTCAAGGTGTTCTCTGGATTCCCACATATTCCCATCATGCTCTTCTTAGTTTTCCTTATGTCCTGCTGAGTTCATGTACTCGACTAATCTCCATTTGGCTCTTTGTCTACCCCTCTCTGTTTCACGATTCACTTGCTTGCCTTTATAAGATAACCAAGTCTTTATATACATGTTGAATTTGTCATTTCCAACATCAGCCTCCCTGAAGTCATTCTGATTCTTACTCTCCCTCCTCCTCTCCTCTTTCCTCTTCCTCCCTTTCCCCTGGTACTCATCGTTAACACCTCTCTCATTACAGGTGTTAATTGCAGGTATGTTATATACTTATTACTGCCAATTGGCTAGTCTCTCCTTCCTCTAATGATTGCATCAACTTTCCAGTTGCTACCATTCTTTTATATCTTTCTCTTTAATCCAACTCTAGCCATAACCCTGCGTATCCATCCTCAGCACTGAAGTGTGTAGAGTGTGCCTTTTGCATGCTTGTGTGTATTTCTGTCAGTCTCATGCCCTACAGTGTGACTGTATGTGTGTCACTGCATGTGTGTCTGTTGGTGTACATGCATAGTTCTGCACATACGTCCCTGTGCATACATACATCCGTAAAAAAAAGAGACAAAGAGTCTGAGTGTCTCTCAGTGTGTGCAGGAGTGTGTAAGAGACAAAAAATGGTGTGTGTGTGTGTCTGTGGGTGTGTGTGTAGAGAGCGAGAGAGAGAGACTGCGGGCTGCAGAGCGGCTGAGTTGAAAGCCTTGGAGCTGACAGGCTGTATGCCTGGACCTCCATCTCATCTTCACCACCCTGCTCTACTGTTCAGCTGGGTGGCTGGGCTCATTACAGACCCACGCTGGCACGTGATTGCACGCGCACACACAGACACAGGCACGCGCGCACGCACACACCTACAGAGCTCTTCCTCACATTCTTTCTTTCTATCCCTCTCTCTCACTCTTGCTTTCTTTTTTTCACCCTTCATTTTTTCCTGTCACATTGTCACATTCTCTCCTCTTTCTTTCTCCCGCTCCTTCGAACTTTTTTTTCTTTCCCTCTGCTTTCTTTTTTCTCCTCTTTTTCCTGTGTCACTCTGTCACATTCTGTTCTCTCGCACCCGGCACATTCTACCTTTCTTTTTCTGTTTCTTTGTCACCCGTTCTTCTATTTCTCATGCTCCTTTCTTTTTCTGACATATTCCACTCCCTCCAACCCCAACCCCTCCTTCCACCCCTCTCTCTCTCTTGCACCCCAACCTTCGTCTTTCTCTCTGACTAAAAGTCGAGGCACCAGAGGGGGAGAGAGAGAGGGAAGGAGAAGTGAGGGCAAGTTATATGGAGGATCACCAGCAGGAAAGAAGGATAGGTGACAAAGAAAGAGAGAGGAGATCTGCTATTTGAAACAAATCACAAGAAATGTCAGGGGGAAAGCCGGAGACAGAGAGTGAACGGATGACATACATTGAGTCCCTTGTGTCAATGGACCATGCTAACCTAGGAATATCATCTGTTTTCTCTTCCAACCAGCACCCTCAAATAGTTATTAAATATTTTTAAAAGACACAAAGTCCTGTGGTCACACAAATACATAGCCTTACAAAGTCTCATCAGCATACTTTAGATGCTTATAGTGGCGATTAATGATATAATCTCAGGACCAATTGAAGAAATACTAAACAAAGTTTCTGAATCTGAAGATTAACCAAGCAGACTAATAATGAGGATATTCCAGTTGACCCCTCTGCTTGTAGGCCTGCCTATCCTCTGCCAGCCTAAAGAGGGTGCTGTGGACTCAACATTTAATGAGCAATCACAGACTCTTTCACCCGGCTCTGCTGGCACTGCAGGCTGCTTAGCTGATAGGGCTTCTGTTGAGTTGATCATGTGATTCACACTTTCTCAAAGGCTGGGCTGCTGCTGTACAGGGGCTGAGAATAGCACACTGTTTGTGGTAATAACAGTTTGACATAGGGAAGTGAAACAGTGCGAATGACAGCATTTATATTTGTCTTTGGAATTTATTTTGCTACATTTTCCATCATGAAGCAGGTGAAACAGCAGAGGGGATGAAACCAATGTAACCATCTCCACTGCAGTGATCTGAGCCACATTATACTGGGCAGTGCTGGACATTTAACTGCTGCATTACCATTGAAATGAAGGGATTCATTTCAACACCAACACAAAAAATACCAAACACTTCCTCGCCAATTCAACTGTCCAGAAATATGATTTGTTTGACTTAAAAGGACCAGCATGTAGAGTTGTGTGGTATATAACTGTGTAGGTGTTGATTTCCACCCCATCACCTCACCCACAGCCAGAGTTAAGTTGATCCGTTCTGGGCTACTGTTCAACATGACAGACAACAACAAACAATTCTTATTTTTAGGCGACTGACCACATAGGTATGCATATTGGTAATGCACAGTATATTTAATTTCTAATGTAATCTGTCAATAAAGCTCATCTTAATTTCTAAGACATGTAGGTGGTTTAAAATTGTCTTGAACAATGTCTTATCTAATGTGTTAAAAAGTAAATCTTTCTAATTTATGAACATCAAATTAGCTCAACAAAAAAGGGGACACCGCATTATTTTCTGATACTATCTATCAGTTCATAACAATGTATCCATTGTGTCCCGTGTTTCTTGATTTTGCAGGATTACGTACTGTGATGCTGAACAGAAAATGTGCAGAGACTTTAACAATGAAGCAGAGTGATGGAGGCTGGTAGGAACAGGCTGTTAACAAATTGTTAATATTACACTTTTAAACACTAGGACACCCTTGAACGGAAGTAAATGTGTGTGTATGAGTCTCTGTGCATTTGCGTTAAACCTCATGTGTCCATCGAATTGAGGCAAGCAACAGTTTCTCTACTGACAGGACGAAGATTTAAGTGCTACAAATGTCTATTTCTGTGGAAATCAATAATTACTTAGAGGTTGTTGCACTCTCTTCTTAAAGCCAAAGGCCTGACCCCCAAAGATTTACAGTACAGGGCCCACGGTCATTAAACACCTTATGTGTTAAAGAATGCATTCAAACATGTGGTACCATTCTGTTTGTCACTTTGTACAGTCTCAGGTTTAAAGTTTATTGAACTGAGCCAGTTGGACAAGTGTTAATTATTGTGATTTTTGGGCAACAAGTCTTACCTCATTGAACTAAAAAAAATGATGGTCTATGATTTCATCTCCTACAGGCGACAAACACGCCCATCAATGACAACAATAACCCTGATTGTAAAGTTGGCTGGCTTGTTTTATAGCACACAGTCACAATCAGAGCTGTGTGTTGAAGGCCTCTGCCCAGTCTTCATCTGTGTTAGGTTTAAAGGTCAAGGCAACAGGAAGTGGCTAAGTGGCCTATGAAGGGGCTGGGCACCGCCGTCGCCAGGCAGCATGACTATATGACACATGGCTCTGGGCTCACCATGCCTAATGAAACACATCCAACACTAGGTGATTACTGGGGGCCGCTGTGTACAAGTGTCTGAGTGTGCATTTGTGTATATATACACACACAAACACACACACACACACATATATATATATATATAGAGATAAAGAGAGAGAGAGTTACCTAGCGAGTGAGCGGCGGTTGTTTTGGAGCTGAAGAATCGTCCCAGTCCCAAGTCTCCTAGTTTCACTACTCCTGTGGCTGTGATGAATACATTGGCTGGTTTGATATCTGGAGAGAAGTGAGGAAAGGATACATGATGATTGGTTGCATACAAAAATCAACAGATGATCAAAAACAACAAAAAGTACACGTTCCAGTGTGTTTAAGATGAATTTAGGAAAGTTTGGTTTTTGGTCTTTGCTCAGGACACATTATTGTGTTACATGCATTAATGTATTACTGAAAATAATTATTTCAGATAACGTGGGCGTTAGCAAACCGTTTCTGTTGCTTTTTCTTAAGTAATGTTAATGTGACACGCACCGGCCTTTGAAATTTACTGCTCCAATATAATTGTAAGCGGCTTTTGAATAGGCGGTCTCTGCTAAGTGGTCATTAAAACCCAGAGCTCAGGGTTCATTAGTGTCCCAGTGCCCTAATCAGAGTCAGCCCAACGGAAGTACACCACCTGTAGCTGAGTGAGAGAGTGAGTGAGGTGTGTGTGTGTGTGTGTGTGCCTATACACATGAATCCAGGACTTGATTTGACTGGGCCCTACTGAAAGCATGTGTGCCCATAAACACTGTGTTCTCTGGTCTATGTGTTGTTTAACAACTACACTCAAGCCGTCTGTCATATGCAACAAGGTTGTTCACGATGAAGAAAACTCACTGACTGTTCCATTTTTATCCATTTTTTAATTTTTATTTTAAGGACTTACGAGAAGTGTTGTTTTGTGTTGTTAACTAAGAATTGGACGGCAGGAAAGCAGCAGTATACAGGAAATTATTTTCTCATCTTGCAGACATTCACTGCAATCCAACTTAGTATGCTATTAAAAATTAACTTGCTATGGCTTAAAACTTGTTTGAGACAGATAATCCATCACAACTCAACACCTCAAGTTTTGCTATTGTATGGTAATGCAGTTGTGAGTAAATACTGTTTTGATAACTGTCCTTGTTTTTGGTACATTCAGAACCACATCTCATCTCATCTGAGTCTTTTGTTGAAGTCAAGTGACCATTGGACAACGGGACCAGTCCGAGATGAGCTGCAGGAAGATTCTCGCCAGTCCCTTGTTCAAAGAAAGTCAAGACACATCTTGTCTGGGATAAAAATTCTGCATATATGATAATGTTAGTGCGATCGTACAGTGTGCTACTCCGTATGAACTCTTACATCTACGTGCTACTCTGACATCATGACTCAAATTACTCAGTCACTATAAAATGTCTCCTGACAAAACTTAATCCAGGATTGGTGACTGCAATGGAGTTCATTTAAAGTCTGTGTAAGTTCATCTTCACACCATACTGAAATGAAACAAACAAAAGCGAGCTTTAATGTGAAGAGAATGTGCTTTCAAGGGCTAATGTGTAAACAGTGTGTAATTACTCATATGCTTTGAGACATTATTCACATAATTAATTCTATATCTCTGTGGTTTGCTCAAACTTCGTGCTCTGAAAAAGTAACCACTGGTTTTATGCTACTGCTTTTCTTGGTAACCTGTCACAACATTAACAGGGGGTGAGAAAAGATATGTAAGCAGTTGCAGCATTTGTACAAATCTCTCCAACAACTGTGTACCTTCCATTAGTACTCAAACTTTTCAAACCATCCCATTTGGCTCAATTTATCTGTGAGCACAAACTTATCCAGATTGAAGAGGTTTTATAGATTCTGTTATACCAAAAATAAAGAAATAAGTCAAATATGTGTGTTTGTGTATGTTTGTGTGTGTTCATCAAAGCTACCTCTGTGCATGACTCGCCGGGAGTGCATGTGTTCGAGTGCACTGCAGAGCTGGACAAAGTACTTCCACACTGTTCTCTCTGGGATAAGCCTCCTCTGCTTCTTAAAGTGCTGTAAAGTGAACAAACACACAAAATCAAAAAAAAATCAAAGCAACATTAGCATACCTTAAAGAGCGAACAAATAAAATATAATAGGAATGTGAAAAAGGGTCTTGTGTGGCACGGAATACAATTTAAAGATGGTAGCTAAGTGTTTATGTCTGTGTGTGTTTATACAGCATCCATACCCAGATTTAGTCCTGAGCTCTGACTCCACTGTTAATGGAAGCCAGACCACTCTCCTCTCTGTCTGTCCCTTACCTAACCAAGCTCTGTCTCATTTTCTCTATGGCAGACAATGGAAAGCACATGCATTCTCATGAGCAGAAAGAAATTTGTGGTACCTTCCAAAACTTTCCCATCTGGCACACAGCTCTTTTGTTAGGTACAGTACAGCTTGGCTGTGTGTGGCTCCAGTTGTTTTAAGTTTATTTATTTTGAAGGGCTGAGTGAGTTGTTCTGGATCATCAAGAGTGTGTTCTATATTTAAATAAACCACAACAATGACAGAGCCTCATGTTAAGCATAATGGCTTATTAATCCACAGTGACAATAATTAACAAGTGATGATAGGAAGTCCACCTCAGACAGCAAAGGGCAAGACTAAGAGCATGTGAGAAGTCTGGCTACCAGCAGTATTTTATAGGATGTCTTCATGGTTTGCAAAAAGAAAATCCAGGACTTTAGCCACCTTGGATGACAATCCTGCACATGACAATTTTAATTTAAGCAATTAGCAGAGACTCGTACGTAGACAAAGTTACAGTAAGAGCAACAGTGCAATAAGTGAACAGGTGTTAACAGGGAAGTAACTAGCTAAATCAGACCTTAAACATTAATTAAGTACAGAAGGAACATCTTTCACAATAATTTATGTTGTATGGTTTGTACTGTAGGCATGGACATTTTGCATACCATCTGTACATTCATATTTATGCATCTCTAATGGCTTACAATCTAGGTGATCTGCCTCTGTGAGCTGCTGGTGCATCAGTCATGAATTTTGACAAATGACAATAACGTGCCACAAACAGCAAATCTAAATTTGCAAAGAAGAGCAGTGGTCACAAGCACGCTCTCACCACCACGACTCAGTTATTACTTTTATTTTTTCTATTATATATCTGTGTCTGCATGTATGTGTGTATGCAGAAAGTGTGTATGATTGTGTATTCTGAAAGAACGTCCTACTTTACCTGTTCCGAACTATCCCATCTTAACATGGCTACAATATTTATGACACTACATTAGGGTTGCATAGTAGGAAGTAGGTTTATCTACTATAGAAATAGAATAACCTGTAGTCTCTGGTAATGTCAGAGGTCAAGGAGAAGAAAGAACAGGACTGTTAGACTTATTGGTCCATAGCATGACGAAACAATGTAAGCAAGCAAGAAAGAACAAGAGAAAAGAAAGAGACAGAGAGGGAGACCGCAAACAGTGGAAGAAAGGAAACGCAAAGGCTGTAGGTGATAGTGAGAGATACAGAAAATGGAGGAAGTTGTGAGAGAAAGAGAGGGATGGAGATAGATAGATGTAGAGAGGGACGGATAGACCTTGGCCTACATCCAAATAAAGCCTTAGTGAGAAGCCATTCTTCCCTTGCCCTCCCATTTCCATATCAGAGGACTGTTTGATGTCAATGGGGGAGCACATAGACGCCCACCAACACCACCACCACCCTCTCCTCCATGCCTTTAATAGCAAACACTGCACATGCAATATTCTGTAAGTGCATGCAAATCAAGGACCATTTGATTTCATTTGAATTCTGAGATGGTCAGAGAGAGAGAGAGAGAATGAGGGAGGGAGAGAGAAAGGAGGAGAAAGCGGCGTGGAGGACGAGAAATCAAAAAGAATAAAAAATGTTAAATTCATGCATGGGGTTGGGGGGGGGGGTTCTGTTTTACATATGGCACACTGTATGAATGTGTTTACTTCACATTAAGGCCCGAGGGGTGGGGGGGCTAATCCATGGCACGCACCTCTGGACTGCCACTGTTACGTTAGAAAAACAAATCATTTAGAGCGGTGCACGAGACAAATGTTAGTGAGGAGAGGCGTGCTCTTGTGTGTAAGACTGTACGTTGTAACCTGCCATAAGGAGATGACGAGTCAGAATGCTCTCAGCATCCTCGGGTAGCTTAGCTAAGCCAGCAGTGGTGCTCAGTGGTTTGCTATTTTACCTCTTCAGGCTGCCGTGATACGTCTTTGTCAAGTGTATCTCTGAACATTTGCGTGAGTGTTTCTATGGTAGTGTCTGCACATTTTTTGCTTACACTAACCATATGTATGTATTCAGTGTGTGTGTGTGTGTGTGTGTGTGCGAGAGAGAGGACTGGATATATATCACTGGTGTGTGTGCTGAGCCTGCCATGTTCACTCTCTTGTACCGCTAATCCTCGCCTCTCCTAATTTGCTGTGTTGAACTGTGCGGATGTGGAGCTGCTGAGTATGACTGCAAACAGCTTGTCGAGCTGTGCCGATACAACGCTGCGGCATCATTTATGCATGGGAGAAGACCAGGCTTTATACATGCACACCACTAATTTGCTATACTGGCAGATTTTTAGAATAACTGGGGGTTTGGTCTAACTCAAAGACGAATAACAGGGGAGCCTGGGATGTAATCGCTACCACTTTTGAACAACCTTATTCCTTCTTTTGTTCAAATTTCAACATCACCACCCCGCAGAAAACCTTGTTTAAGGTTTAAGACATGGTCTATGTGATAAATGCATGTGCCTCAAAGCTCACACATTATGTACTTTTATTCTAGCATACATTTGCTTCTATTTTGAGCCAGTGTTCATTTTCTTGGTTTGAACCACTAAAATTATTGAATCTCTTTTCTGGAAATCTGGACAAGATGAAAAGCTAAGCAGAGTTTTTGAATGACACATGGAAAATATATCACTATACAAAAAAAACCCAAAACAATTAAAACCTCAAGTTTCCCCCGAATCCTTCATTAAAATATTACCACAAATGATAGCTTTTGTTGCACGTGCTTCACTTCAAGATTCAATATGTAAGATATGAAGAAAAAGATTAAAGCCAGATAAGTTATGCTCGGAATTTGCTCAAATACCCCCTACAAACATCGCATGCTGAGACTTTATAACCATTAATCATTGCTTCATTTTTAACAACTTCCCTTAGACAGTCTAGGCAAATGTCAACACAGGGAACTGGGATTAAAAGGAGGTTGCAGGAGGCCTTTTATTAGTTGGTTTTTGGTTTCAGAATGGAATGGATGATTCAGATTGACTCAATGTCCAGGTAGTCAAAACTCTGTAACAACCACAAACCACAGACCTCCTGCCACCAGGCCACGTCAGTAGTTTGATGCTTCCATGCTAGTGTCCCTTTGATGCCAAATGTATGAGTATGTGTTATATCAGATATATACACCAGATTTTCCCTTTGTAATAAAAAAAATAAAAAAATGGATTCATGTGACAAACCAAGACACTGTATATTTTTATTTTTGAGTCTGTGTCCTTTCAGGCTTCTGTGGTTGAGTGTTACTTGAAGTATTTCATGACTGTATGAAAAAAAAAACTGAGCTTCTAGCAGTCTGGGCAACAGTGTTCGCTTGTGGGTTTGTTGTTGTGGAGACTTCCGTACCTTGATCATACGTGAGAGGTCCCCTGCATCTGCTAGCTCCAGGACTATGTTCAGCTCATTGTCCTCAATAAAAGACGCATGGTACTTTATCACATTGGGGTGGTTCAATTGCTGTGGGCGAGAGAAAAAAAAAAAGGACAGAAATGTGTGACAGAAAGAAAAAGCGAACAGAAGACATGTTGGTGACACTTGCTTCCATGGTCACACTACCTAATCCAAAAGTGAAAAGTCCTTGAAGAACCTACAGACAGTGGCATCTTCTTACAAACTTGTTATACAATTTATATCAAAACAACCCTATCATCTGATAAATAACAGAGGTTCATGTCATGAGCTGTGCGATCCTCTGTACTTTACCACCAATTAAAACAAAACAGTTGAATCCATATTTGGAATCCATATTTAGTAAGTGTGGACCTAATGAGACGGTTTTGTCCTCCAGTGTGACAAAGCTGGGTGACATGTCACAACAACCTCTCTGTCTGTGATGACAACAACCCATGTGTGAGACACACACACGCATGCACACACACACGTACACACACACACACACACACACACACACACACACACACACATACGCCTGACAGGCTGACATGGCTGGCAGTCAGAAAAACAAGCATCCCAGGCTCATCTCTGGCTGAGATTGCTTACTGTTGGTTGGTCAATAAGGCAGGAACAGCATTCCCTGTAGTAAACAAAAAGTCTCTATCCATCCAGAGCAAGAAGGGAAAAGGGGGAGGGAGGAAGGGAGGCGCAATGAAGGGAAAGAAACAAATGACACAGTGACACAGACAAGCAAGAGGAATGATGGAGACAGGGCGGGGTGAAGAGGTAGGAAAGGAGAACAAAGGTGGAGAAAAAAAAAAAAAAAAAAAAAAAGAGCCCGAGAGAGATAAGGTGAGCAGAGCTAGAGAAAGGGGCGAGGGAGAAGGGAGAGATGGTGATACGTGGAGAGCTGGAGACATGGAGCTGTGTGGCGTGGCAATGTCGAGGAGGGGAGGTGGGGGGGGAGTGGTGGTGGTGGGCGATGCGAGCAGACGGAGCAGTGTGACACGCGTCCTCCACTCGGCTCCGCTCTGCTTTCTCTGCTGTGATTAAAGAAATGTTCATGCTCCGGATGATGCCGAGAAGAGGGGAAAGGAGAGCACAGTACAGTACACTACGCAACACTACACTCTCCACTCCATCTCTGCATCTTTCCACAATCCCTTTTCTCATTCGTTCTCTCTTTCCCTTCCTCATGTCTCCATCTTTCCTTCTCCCTCCCTTGTCCTCTCTTGCCAGATGTATTTTTGGCTCAGAGTGGCAGTTCGGCACAGCTCCACACTGTAGCACAGCCAGGGAGTGATGACAAGTCCCCCCCCCCCCCACCACCACCACTACTACACCCGCCCCAACCCAGTCCTCTACCACAAATTGAACCTCAGGCGGAGGATACAGAGAAGTAAAGAGATATGTTCACATGCAGATGTTTATATAAATGATGGATGTGAGCCTACCGCAACACAACACTCATTCATTGGGAAATATCACAGAGAGTCTTGCATGATTATGTAATTACATACCCATGTGTGTAATTACTTAATCATGCAAGACCCTACGTGATAGATTTGATGAGTTGATAATGTGTTTCAAAGAAGAAGGAGAAGACGATACTGACTAATGCAATCTGATGGTAGAAAATGAACCGCGATAATAAATTAGGTTATAGTGTGTTTAGAAAGGGAATTACATGCTCGGGGAAACACAGCTGGTAAGAATATGATCAACAATTGCTGTAAAAAGACAGATTTGGACTTTGGCTGACAAAGATTAAGTAAAAGCAGCTCATCCATCACCAGCATGACATACTGATGTTCCAATTCACTCAATAAAAAAAAATGTAGTATGTGTGCAATTGTGTGTTGTTTGTCCACCAGAAGAGAAACTAAATATGTACTGAACTTGTAAAAAAGGATATGTTGCTCATAAAGAGACCTAAAGATTAAAGTGAATTTATAGTGTGTGTATCAGGTTAAATGAAGCTGGCCGCTGCCAGGTCTGTCTTGTCAGTAAACTACTGGTATAATATAATCAGATGCAGAACGCAGACATGCAGACACGCGCGCGCACACACACACACACACACACACACACACATACATTTGTACAGAAATGCATAACGGACAAACACAGAGAAGCCAACACAGAGACATTATTACAGCTTTTCACTGCTGATTAGGGTTGATCATTAATCTTCAGAAAACAACCCAGGCTTGTTAGTAACCACAAGTGAGAGGAGTACACAGCTGTGGGATTTCAAGAATGGTGAAACTGGCAGATTGGCAGGGAACAGGCTATTTCTGCAACCAACATTCCTATCAGTGAGGATTTAGACAAAAGGGCCAAGTGAGAAGTGAGATTCTCAAGTTGAAATCATCATGCCAGAACAGGAAAATACAGATGAATGAGCAGACACAAACACAGACAGACAAACAAACAAGCAGACTGTTGAAAGGCTATGACTGAACGTGTGTGTGTGTGTGTGTGTGTGTGTGTGTGTGTGTGTGTGTGTGTGTGTGTGTGTGTGTGATCATGCGCCAGTATGTGTGTCATTCCAGTTGGTCCATGCCAGTGTGCCTCTCATTATTCTGATTTGGCTGTGTCTCCTGTTGGCCTGTCTAGTGGGGGATAAGGCAGAAGGACTGTCTCTCTCACACTCAGCCCATTATTATCAGGCTGGCTGGGCAGCGCAGGGCCGGGGCATAACTTCCATGTTCACTAGCAATCAGCTTACAGGATGAAAAGAAGGCAACATAAAGCTCTGAGGCAGGGAGATGAGCAAGGGTAGGGAAAAGAGGTGGGATGGGTGGAAGGACACAATAAGAACAAGGTAGAATAATGTTAAAAAAAAGAGATCAAGAAGGAACAAGCAGTAGCGAAAGGACACAGAAGAAAAAGGTATGAAGGAAGGTATGAGGATGCATTTAATTAGAGAGAAATAAAGGAAATTTGGGGGCTGGAAGTGTAGTCACCTGGCAGAATGTGACATTTAACCCTGCCCTGACCCCCATTAGGAGGTCAGAGATACAGATCCAGAAGAACCCCGCTGTCTTGTGCCATTAAGTCAATGATCTGCTACTCAGATTACAGCTCTCTACAGAGTCTCGTCTGCATCTGAGTATCGTTGTCTTTGATTGGCCCAAAGAGCCCCGGGAGATTCACTGATGTGTTTGAAACAAACTAATTGGTTCTGTTTTCTTTCCCTAATGTGTATGTGTGAGTGTGTGTGTGTCTGTGTACAAACTGCCTGCAGTGCACACACATGCGCAGAGAGGTTTCATATATGGAGGAAAACACTGCCAGGAATGCATGAAGGCGCACACACACACACACAATCAAACCACAAACACACACACACACAATCAAACCACAAACACACACTACTGACACTGATCTAGGATCTTGCAGACAGGGGGAGATATTGAAGCTGTCATTAGTTTGTTCATTAGTATTTGAGAGCGATCCAGCTGACACGTGTTTATGGCAGTTTGATAAATGAAACCACTTCATTGTGGGGTGGAGAGGATAAAGCAAGAATGAGTAAAGGGAGGAGGTAACACATCAAGAGACACATGGGGGAGGCTGCTAAATTTCCATGCTGATGCACTGTTGCCTGCTCTATCCATTACAAAAAGATATTTAAAAAAAACAAAAAACAATAGTTTTGGCATTAAAAAAAAGCCTGGAGGGGTATAACGCTGGTGAACCCCTGCGAACACACACACACACACACAGACACACACGAGGAGACAGTAATACATGTACTGTACAGTCACACACATACTCATTCATATTCTCACTGGCGTACACAAACACCCCCTCTGCATTCAGTACTATACAAGAAAGCGTGTACACACACACACACACGCGCACACACACACACACACGTACACACGTACACACACATGTGCCCACACACCAACACACAAATCCAAGCCGTCTGGTGCAGATCAATTGTTTTCCTGTGGTGGAAGGTCTCAGCTGAAGCACCTTAAGAGAACAGAGCACAACGCATGACGCCGTCTCCCTCTTCTCTGGTTCTTTACCTTAAGGAGATCTATCTCTTTGATGCAATCTTGCCGAGCTTTGGCATCCATCAAGTCGAATATCTATCAAGAGATCAAAAGGGGAGAGAGGGGGGAGAGAGGGGGAGAAAGAGAGTGAGAGAGAGGACAGAGAGGAGTGTTATGACATTTTCAAAAAAAAATGGTAAGATGGAGAGATGGAGAGAAAATGGGGAAAATACTAAACAGAAAACATGGTTGCTGTTATCTGGAGGGTGTCGTTGGAGTGACTACAGGTGTTTCACATCTGAGTAACACACACATATTCTTGTGTAAGGTGTGTGTGAGGTGTGTATGAGTGTGCATGCTAAACCAGAGCATCATCCTCCTACTAGTGTGTGTATGTCAGTGAATGTGCATGTATATGTGTGTGTGTGCACATTCAGCAAGAGAACTGAGTCATACTGTGAAGGTAGCTAACCCTACACAGTCATGTTGCATGTTTAAGTGCCTGAACGTGCCACGAGAATTTGGCAATTGTTTTACTTAAAAGACAGATTTAACAATGTCTTATCTGAATTCTTGCATCTTATCTCAGAACTTTCTTTCATTTTTCGGTACACCGACATGATATTTATTTCTGATTTACCATGATTTGAGGTCCATTCACAGTGTTTAATTGCCTGTAAATGTGAGTATATTTGGCTGTCTCTTTGTGTTGGCCTTGTGACAGACATAAGACGATAAAGAGAGATGAAAAAGTGAAATGTTGAACTATTCTTGTTGCTGAGTATACTGGCTATCCAAACTGTCTTACCTGGACTTTCTTCAGGGCCACTGACGTGTTGTCTAACAGGTACCTTGCCCGGTACACCTCACTGAACTGGCCACGTCCAATTTTCTTCTCAATCTGGAAGTTTGCCAGCGAATTATGGCCCATATCTGGTTGTAATGGTTTCTAAAAGAAGAAGAAAAAAAAAACAACAACAACAACTCTGTTAACATTTGAGCACACACGCGCTTGTTCACCCAGCATATACTCTCAAACAAATGATTTACAGACATTTTGCAGGAACCACACAGTTACCATTGAAAGGCAACTATCTCCACATTAGTAAAAGGAAATGATGAGGGCTGATGGATGCGGGTGAAACTGTGGTGAGGCCCCAGTTTCTGTAGTTTGCTTTGCTAAGAGGCTGCTCTAGGCTGCTGATGATTTGACTGGCATTAGACTGGTGTGTCATGCTGTGAGAGGTCTTGGCGAATGTGCACACGATTAACTGCTGCACCACATCACCTCACTAAAGCCTGTAGATGGAGCAAAGTACTTATTTTCTTGTTATTTACATAGCTACCCAGAGAGCACCCGGAGGTGTGGGACTGTTTTTTTTTCTAATCAAATCAAAAGTGTGAACTCACAAGTAGCAAGTAAGCATGTTACCTGATTTTACAGGCAGCAGGATAGAATAATGCTTTTTATATTTTTTGGTGGATTTATAATGTTCCTATGTTATAAATCAAACTTTGTAATTACACCTTACATCTATGAGGCGGGCAAATGAATCACCTTTGGCTTCATGGGTGCTGTGGCTAAAACAGTACTCTGACCTCCCTGAAGGGGAGGTGAAAAAACTATTTCCCTACAGGGATGGATAAAATACACTATTACATAAATGCAGGCATTTTATCATTCTATCAGACTTGGTTTTTAAGTTCACAAGAATCCAGAGTCTTCAGTCTGCCAAGTTAAATCACTGACAGCCTGGCACCAGGCCACAGTACAGCCACAGACTCGCCTCTCCTCTCCACACGATTAGCTGTGCAGGCTGAGACGCTTACCTTCCACAATTAAAAAAAAAAAAAAAAAGACTCAGAAATAAACCAGAATGAGCCCTTCGGATATGATGTGTGAAAAAAAAGCACAGAGCAGGCTACTTGACCTTTCCAGCCTTTGGTAAACTTGTACAAGGCGTCGGCAGGAGCAAACAGAAGGTGACAGATATCAGAATGCCACATGTCACCAGCGCTTCTGCCAATGTGGCGGTGGGAGCAGCTTAGGGGCAAGCGGCTTAGGACAGAGGAGAAGAAGACGAGCAGGGGGAGAAGGTCAAAAATGAGTCTCCTAAGCACTAACACACACAAGAAGTAAGTGACATCACACTCACGGTATCTCTGTCAAACTACAAAACACAAATGAAGCAGTCAGCATGAGCAGACTATACAGGATTCCCTCAACTGCCAAGTCACTACAAAGGAAGACTTTAATTCAGTGAGAATGATCAATTAAAGCCACCCAAAACAACTGCAACTGCAACTTTTTCTCAATATTGATCAATCTGATGACTATCTTTTAAATTAACCAACTAAATGTTCAGATCACAATTTCAAAAGGCCATGGTAGCATCTCTCAAATGGATTGTTTGGTCCAGTCAACAGTGGTAAACACAAAGCTACTTACTTCATTTGCTCTGATATAAAACAAAGAAAAGCAGTGAATGCTTCTATTTGAGCTGCTGAATTTGAATTGCTTCAGCATTAGTTTAATAACTATGAAGTCATAATTTATTCAAGAAGAAAGTGCGTCTGTAAACTGATCAAACTCATAGACTGGCAAAAATTAACCTACAGTTTTATTAACAAAGACACACACACGCACACACACAGTGAAGAAAAGCACTAATTGTTCATCCTGGCGTGGGTTCATCGTTTTTTTAAAGTTTAAAGTTGACAGCCAAAGAAGAAGAGGCGTGAGCCAATTATGTGCCCTGTCCAATTAACACTTGACACCATTGAGGTGTGTGCATTTTTCAGCATGACACCACCATCATCCCGAGCTGTCTGAGAATCACTCTGACAGAGGGCATGACACACCGCTCCACAACCCATTGTTTGACAATATGGCAGCTCTACAAAACTACTACAGCTCTCTGCTAATAGGTACTGCTGAACGTTTAACAATAGCAACGCATTGTTCGGCAAACTTGCATGAACAAGGTGTGTCACATTGAAAGTGTGGCCGTGTTGTGCAATGACTCGTCATAATTGTGACAGAAGCATTTGCGCAAGGACGCAGGATGGACAGTTCGAGGTGTATATGTGAGAGAGAGAGAGAGGCAGAGAGAGAGGCAGAGGGAGGAGAGGAGAGAGAGAGCGAGAGAGGACAAGAGGGCATTGCTTTCATTCGCTGCGTGGTAGCTTGACAAATGTTAGCATGAGCCTCTAAAGCGCTGTGACAACCGCCTGCTGAGAGCACAGTCTTGCTAATGTGTCCTGGCATGCCAGCCCCGTAATCACACATTTACATATGCAATGACCTACATTTGCATGTCAGATCGCACACTGTCCGGCATGATTAACAGTGGGCACCTCCCCATGTGGAGTCGCCCTGGGTGGCAGCAGAGGCCGTGCGAGGGCGGAAGAGAGGGCTGGAGGGAGGGCGGCTTTTTTGGCAGCCAAGGGGCCGGGCTGCCAGGCAGGATTATGTCAGCCAGCGGCCCCGGCATTAGACACTTCATTAGAGCTAATCTGTTTAGCAGTGGGCAGTGTATGTAAACTTCACAGGCCATTTGCGGCACCTCTTCGCCCCCTGGCCTGGCCTTCAAAGGGCAGCCAGGCCAAAGCTGAGTGACAGGCCGTCTCATCTGCCGCACACGGGTGTCACACAATCAGGAGCTCCCAGCTGAAACACAAGGCCCCAACAAACACACACACACACACATACATAGGGGGAAGTCACAGAGGAATGACCCTGAATGACGCAGGGGTCAGTGTCTGAACAAAAATAGGAGGAGGGGGGTTATACAGACTACTGCCTGTGAGGATCTAAACTTGATTGGTCATGTGTATGTTAAATGTGATGGTAGAGCCCAAAGATGGTGGGCTGCATGCAGTGGACCTCTCAGAAGAACAAGTCTTGTGTGTGTATACAATGGATCTTTGGGGGGGGCATAATAAATAAAAAAACAAACAAATAAAATACAAAAACAATAAAAACCTCTAACATTGGCCAATATAAATGACAATACAGGGTCCCATGTCAAATGATCACTTACTCCGAGCCTATAATAATACGTAAAGGCAGACACAAAGAAACAATTGTACAGCGTTCCTCCAGTTGACTACATTCTGAACTTCATAATACACACTTTCTTCATCTTTTTCTTGACTTACATTTCTGTGCTGTACCATGTGGCGCGCTTACATCTTTTCACTCACGTCATTCTGCTTGGTGATGGGGACAAGCTGCAGGGGATGGAGATTAAGTGGCAGCCGTGCAAGGTATTATGGGTAACGTCTGTGAGGGACAGCGTGTCTTGGGTATAAAGGTGACATACAACCGCCATGGGCAACTCACTAGCAGGGGGATTGAAAGAGCGAGAGAGAAAGAAAGAGAGAGAGAGAGAGAGAGAGAAGAGGAGAGCGAGAGACAGAGGGAGAGCAGACAGACAGCTCATCGGAGAAAGTGTGATTCGGGCTGCCCAATAATGACACCATTGCCAAACACAACTGACAAGACACATGGAGGGTGGAAGAAGGAATGTGGAAGACAGGGAGAGGGAGAGAGAGTGAGAGAGAGGGGGGGGAGAAGACAAGCAGCAGAGGGGAGAGGGTGTGATGTGACAGCCCAGCAGTGCCAACGGCTGCCACAGAAAGGCCAGCGGCGGCAGAGAGGTGCTGTCTCCCATAGAGAGAGACAGGGAGGGATGCAGAAACAGAGAGAGAGGGATACGTCCACACTAAGCCGGCTAAATTCAAAATTGCATCCCTCTATTTTGGCACACTGAACCAGCATTTTAGACACCTGAAACCTGAGCTTTTTTTTAAAAAAGAAAAAGTGTCCCCAAGTTAAATCTCAAGTCTGGGGGCCACGAATTTTGGTGTGAATGCGGAAAATTAGATTAGCCAACAGTAGAAAAATGAGAGGAAAAGAGGAAAGAAAAGATGCAAAATCACAAGTTCTAAGGGTCGCAGGCTAGATGCAACAATGCGCTTCATGGTTCCTTTAACACCTAGGCCAGATGTCAGATGAGTTTGTAGTGACCATCATTCGGAGCAGTATCCTAGGACGAACTCATTAACAGATGAGATGTCAGACAAAAACTAAAAAAATGTACAGAAATCAATCTTGAGCTATGCCTCCGCTGAATAACTGCGCTGTCTTCCACACTGCTAGCCTCTTTTTTGCCAGCCGAAACATGAAAAAGAAGAGAGTGTGTATCTTGTATTGTTTCCGTACTGTTCCAGCATTTTAGTTTAAATGGTGATCTCCTCGAAAATTACCACAAAACTCTTGTGTCATGGACAGGAATTGACGAAATTAGTCTGATTACTGTGAATTGTAGTCTCCAAGAGAGAGGCAGGGAGGGATGCAAGGAGAGGAGAGAGGAGAGAGCAACTGGCAGACAAGGGAGCCTGACTTCCACCCTCACCAGTCACCTGCCCCCTTGAGCACGGCACCATGCAATATTCATCCTCAGCCAGTCAGCCAGTGAACCAGCCAGGCAGTCAAACCGGCAGGATTCACCCCAAAGGTGCTTCTCGTTCTTCTCCTCTCAATCTGCTCCACAACCGCACCGCCTTGTCTCAGCGCTTACAGACAGATCCGTGTCTGTCAAACTCTGCAGTGACTATCAAAATCTGATCTGAGGGGGCCTCCTCACCAACCCTCCCACTCACTCAAAGAGCAAATGCGCCATTAAAAATGCACATCTTACCAGCTCATCTCGTTTACCTAATGCATATGCATCATACCTCCGGGACCAAGAGGAATGATATTGCAAGCGATACAGAATATTCTTCATCAGATATACAATTCAGATTTCTTCAGGAGGAGGCTGGTGGGTCCCCCCCTCCCGTGCTGCCGTGCAAATTGAACCTTGGGAAAGTGTGAAAGAGATACAGGACTTGTTGAAAGACACCCATCTGGATGCTGGTTAGACAGGCATCTACATACTCTTAACTGACTCGCTCTCCATCTCCCACTTAATGTGAAATCAGTTCAGACGTGCTTTGTGAGAGTGAAAAAAACATGACGCAACACAGAAAGTTCACTGTGCTACCAATAACCTGAGCACAAAAGGCTGGCCCGGAATTAACAGTGATGTAAACTGCTAGAAATAGATTGAAAAACAGAGAGAGAAATCATTAAGCCTGCACAATAACACATAATCAACTGTTGGGAGATCAGTGGAAGATCCAGCGTCTGTGTGTAGATGCGTGGGGGGTGCGGGGGGGTGTTGCCTAAGTGAAATTAATCATTAGAGCTTTATCTGACTTTCTTCTGTGTGCAGCCCAATTTATCCTTAATTTTGCAATTACACATCTTAGGATAAATTAACCCCCTAGGTAATTCCAGTGTTAATGTTGCAGTGCCCTTGCATACACAAGAAAAACAACAACAGGCCTATTTTTAGTGTTGTTTATTTCTAAAAAAAAAAAAAAAAAAAATTACTCTGGGGCATATGGATGATCCTCTTTGTTTAAAGTCTATTCAATAGTTATGGAGGCAAAAACATCCTTCTGGAAAGAAATCAATGGGCCTGATGTTGGAGGGCGGTATTAAACTCCAACAATGACCAGATCTGCACAGAGCAAACCTGAGTTGTATCGAACCAAGAGAGGCACGCAGGGAGGCCAGGCTCTGCCAGCCTCCAGAGCTCTGATCAATAGAAACAACTCAACATTCATCCACTGCTGTCTATCTCACACACAGGCTACAGTGGTCTGAAGGATGCTCAGACTGAAAGCAAAAGTTGATTGACGCAGGGAAAAGGGGGTAATGCTGAATATTTACAGTTCAAAATGTGAAGGAGGTCGGTTAATATGCTGGTAATGAATGAATGAATGGCTCATATCATCATAAATTATTAAATACTTCTCCCATGTCAATTAATCCAGAGGGAAACAATTTGCAATGCTACAATCCTTATTAAATTTAACAAAATCGCTCACCATGATAGAGTAAAATGTGACATGAAACCCTTAGCAACAGGGGTGAAACATATGGAAGAAAATCTTAGTATGTGTTCAAGTGTGTGCCTGTGTGTAAACTCTACCTGGGGTTGAAAGACTGGCACGGCTGCTTGCTGTCCTTGTGGCTGCGTGTCCATATCCATGGTGTTAGGAGCTTGATCCTTTGCACCTCTGAGAATCAAACAAACACAAAAAAGAACTTCTGGTTAGCCGAACCAACGTTGACCAACAAAATACTTCCCATTAACTCCTTTAAAACGCTAAATTCTACAATGCCGTTTCACAACAAAACATAATAACCTCAAATCAACTGGACAACTGTTCTCTCTGTTGTTCAGTACCAAACTATTGAGTGCTGGTTGCTGCCAGAGTGTCGTGTTTCAGCAGAACTGGATCCCACGTCATGCCTGTGGATTTGATACTCTTTGTCTGGGTCCTTCTCAAGTTGCAGCATGGAGAGAGCTACAGAAGGCAGAAATATGTATCTGAACAAAGCAGAGATAATGCCAATGTGTGTATTCCTTGGCATTTCTCCAAGGAACATTTCATGGGAATAACTGGTTATACCGGCAATCAGGCAGTTCCACTTAATTTTTTGAGAAAATATAGGTCACATGGAGGTGAGTATGGTGCATTTGGGTGTTTGCTGCTGTTCCGTATAAATGCATGTTCTGGCTTGCAGCCTGGAAGCAAGTTAATTGCATAAGATACTCCACCACCAGTTGCTTACCACACTTAAAACAGACAGTGCCATGATATGAAATGTTACCTGAATGAATAATTTACACAAATCTTTGGGGGGAAAAAAAAAAAAGCATGATGCAAAAATGTTATTCACACATGCAAATAGCTTATGATTCCACTCAACTCATGTATGTGGAAAGATTTTTGACAGATGCTCTAGGATTAGTTGCAGTGCGCACTGTAACACACACACACACACACACACACACACGGTTATAAAGCCTAAAAATGAATCTCCAATTTACACAAGATACAATGCATGCATAACATCAACCGTGTATCATCCAGAAGTAAAAGCATGTGAGACGAGGGACATGTATTCAACATACAAGTGCACATGATTACATACACATGCATGTGCAAACACACTAAGTACTTGGGGAGAAAATGGATGTACCTAATGCTGGAAACTATTAACAAGTGGAAACCATCAACAGAAACCTTTTTTATTTTTTTTTAAAGTCAGATTTTGCATATTCAGAGAGTAAGGGGAAAAAAAGGATGGGTAAGATTACTACCATTGGTCTACCAATATAGATTCCAGTGTAGGGATTTGGGATTTTGCCTTATTTACATGTATACTGTACATGTGGACAAACACAGGAAAGTTACACACAAAAGGAAAGAGACACAACACACTTCACAGTGGGACATTTGCATGTTTTTCCGCTGGAGTGAAGGCCGTCTGTCTGCAGATCTGTCAGTCTGTCATTTGTGCATTACTAACCGTCTCTCTATCTGTGTCGCCTCAAACCTCCCCGGCCAATTAAAACTCCCCTGGTACAATGGAGAGGAGAATGGCACAGAGGAGCTGTCTGTCTGCTGATGTCGTCAGTCCCATTCACTAAAGGCTAATCATACTAATTAGACATCTGCCAAATACATACATATAAATGCATGGCACTATAAGTGGATGTTTGTGTGTGTGTGTGTTGGGGGGCTTAAATATGTGTATATGAGAAGAGTATGTGTGCGGGTGAGGCGTGTATTTTGCAAATGCTGTGGTTGTTTATTTTAGATTAGTTTAGGTTTCCGGGGGTTCGCTGGCCTTCATGTGAGCTTTGAAGATCATGAAAATAAGTGTTTGCACAACACTGTTTCTCCTGGGATTGCATTGACTACATTGGGAATATTATTTTCTGAAATTTACATTAAAAGCTTGTTTCAAACAATCAATTCTAATGAAAAAAAAAAAAAAGGTTTGCAAATAATAAGGATTTAAAAGCACGCACCACTGGAGGCAAAAGAGCAAACTAGAAAAACATTGTTAAATGTCCAATCCTGAAGCTTTTGATTCTTATTTTTAACTTAATAAACCGACTAAAGAAAATGAACTGTTGAAAGCTAACTATTGCCATGGCTTGTGTAAATGTACAAATGACACCATACACCACCAACAAGAAATCTTCACTGCATCCACATTGTCCAGAAACAAGCTGCCTTTTTTGAAAAAGCAATAATTTAATAATATAAATAACTACTTGACTACTACACATATAAACAATGGCCCCATACTCAGCACTTTAGTAGTCTGTTTTATCCACACAATCACCATAACATTTAAAACATAATCTCATTAATGAGTTTATTTTATGAAGTTAACAAAAGGTATTACATGTCAAAAATGGATCTAAGATTATTCATCTTCCCGTTACATGAGTGGTTGGCTCTTTAATGCATTGAGGAAAATAATGACATAAAAATCAGATTTTTTTCTCATTAGCATGCAGATCTATGCAAAGTTTGATTTCATCACTTATTCTATCGGGGGCCCGTGACCTCAACTTGAAACTTGTATTACGTGCTGTTCTTGAATTAAGTATGTTCACAAGACTGACTACCACAAACAGACAGCTGGATTACAATACACTGACCCACATGCATGGTGACAGGATAATTATAAATCATAACCAGGCTTATTGTGGAGGATTGTTATCAAATTGTTATGATTATGCAAATTGTTAAAAAAATTTTGATATATTGACAGTGATGGTGGTCAAATATGTATCATAATAGTCACTGAAATGAAGAAAAGTGACATTCAAAAATTAGTAAAATAAATATGTAGTTGCGGCTTTAATATTTGTGCCTGTGTTTAAATTTGGCTTCAAGCCCTGTTCAGGAATCTGGAAACACCCTGGATATGAATGCAGATTTTAATAACAGGTGAAAATAGGACCTATTAGACAGAAGCTGACTGGATGGCTGACGAGCTGGTTGTCGTGGCATTTTGATTTCAGTGTCACGGGGGACTTAACAAGTCATCCACCCAGGCGGCCTCCCTGCCTCTCGTAGTGATGCTTTGCACTTCAGTCTTGTGTTTAGTTAGATTGGGGCTGGCACCCTTACTCCTCTCCCTAACCCTCTTGTGTTTTGCGACTGTATACTTGTCAAAATAACCAGGGGGCATCTGAGCTCCCTGACGTTCTTTCGCCGCCCACATCCCACGTTAACGAGATCAATTAAGACTGCCATGTTAGATTAACACACACCAGGCAACGGCGCAATTAACGAAGCTAACTCAATCAAACCGAGCAAGGTCACACTCTCGGGGCTCCCATTCCCACACAGTTTAAGTGGTAATGTGCAACCAAGCAAAGCCTTGTCCTCGTGACTGGATGAGTCAAAAACACAAAGTTTCATCATGTGAAGCTCAGATCTACCAAATCTCTCTCTTCCTAAACCCTGCGCCGTTTCTCTCAATGTCTGTGATCCACCCGAGGCCCCGCTATCATCACCGGAAGGAATCTTTGACTTCCAAAACATTTGGTAGGAACAAACAGCAGTGGAAACTTAAGTTAGCTGTCTGCCTTTCTGTTATGGGGACAAAAAATGGTGGCAGGCTGGCTATGACTTTAGCAGCAGCTAAAAGCTAAATCCCCTAACTATTCATAGATGCATGTCAGAGATTAGTTCAGAGCTATGGTCTGAGACAGCTGCAAATATACAACAGGATAGACCTGTGTTTAGAGTGTGGTAGAGAATCAATACATGGTAAATATGTGGACCAACAATATGTTCAAAATGTGCACCTAAAATCATAATAAGACTCATGTTTTAGTGCCTTTGGTGTCATCTCACAGCTGTGAAGTGACAATCGTCGACTGTCAAACTATTGTATTGTACCTTAAAACTAAAAAAAAGTCCAAATTATCCACAGCCTCTCATTAATTCTATTACAGTTAGGCTGTCAGGTGTGAATACATAATTCCTTTGCAGATAAAAATTGGCGAGATCTACTGTATATTGGTGAGTGAGCGAGCAAGAACACCATTTATCTCTCTGACAAAGTGATGGTTGTTTTTCTGTCGAGAAAAGTGGGAGAGAAAAAAAACAAAAAAACTTTCCCAACCAGACCACCAACCACTCAGTGTAAACAAACACTGTTTTCTGACTGTGTTCCATCTAATGTGAGACTCCAGCCTGACATCCTCACAGCAGGCCCAATCACACATAGGTAATTATATGATAGAGGAGGGAAGGGAGAAACAGAGTGAGGCAGAAAAAGAGGAAGAAAGAAAAGCATATTAACAAGACTATTCAGCAGTTTTCTGTGAATAGACCTCTTTGTTCTCACACTTCCAGCACACACCTTATTTGTTCATTTTGCTCACTTGAGACGTGTCTCGATCTTGCCCTCTTCAGATCATACTCATCTCAGATCTGTGATTTGATTTTTGCTCAACGGTCATGCTTCACCCGCTGTACTCTGCAAAACTCTTTGCCTTCTGCTCAGACTTTGGTAAGAGAGTCACTTTAGGCTCTAGTTCCCCTGATGGACATGAAATGCTGGCTTCAATCAAAAATCCAACGGTAATTAACTTTGGAGCGCTCTCTACAAAACCACAGAAGATATTATATGTAACCCCCGATGTAAAGTTAAATCTCTTAGAATCAAATCTCTTTTGGAGCATTTCTGCCTGACAAACGGCCGACTGTCTCCGCTTGTTACAGTCAGGCTACAATGGTGCCACCTAAGTGCTTCTGTACAACCAAGTGTGCCAACCACACTACTGGTCAAAACATTTTTTTTTTTTTTTTTTAAAAAGGGACCATTCATCTTCTGATTAATTCAATGTTCTCCTTGATTCCACAGCAGATATGCACAAAAAAGGCAGATTCTCCCAACGGCACCACGCCACATTTTTTAGTTAAACTCACAGTTTGACCTACTACGCCACAGAACTGTTTGTCTTCATCTTTTTCCCCCTTTACAGAAATGCAGAGCTTTCTGCTCAACCGTTAAAAGTTGCTCTAAAATAATGTGTACAAGTTGGCTTTTCACGACGCCGACAACAAGCCGTCCATTTGTGTGATATGTATGCATATGATATCTTCAGTCAACTGGGGCGAAATGGAGCAGGAGAAGGCAAAAGTGAGAAGGGCACAGCGGGGATAGAGTAGGACAGAGTGGGACAGATGCAGAACTGAGAAAAATGCCAGGAGAGGGGGAAAAAAAAAGCTTGTTAGCAGTGATGTGTTCATGGTCCTGTGAGAGACGGTGCACCACAGAAGTTGGCACTGGCTTTAGCTCCTCTTTAATCCCCATTTCCTCCCTTCTGCATTATTCATTTAAAGCAGGAGTTGAGGAAAAACAGAGAGGGAGCCGATTATAAAAAAGGTGGATCAAGGCAAACCGGAACTGGGGGGGAAGCGAAGGGGAAGAGTCCCAGAATTAAGCGGTCCCAAAGAGAAAGAGTGCTAAATCAGCTCTCAGTCCTAGGACAATAAATATGAACACAGACTGATGAGCTTGGGATTGAGCAGAAGAGAAAAGAGAAGGGCAAAAAAGGAGGTTGGGGGGGTGTTAAAAAGGAGAGAGGAAAAATATAATGTGACACTATCCGGCCTGGGTGTAGGATGTGAGGGAATCAAAGGCACCTTTGAGGAGCCAGAAGACGACAGTGAAAGTGCTAGAAGAGTGGTGTCCATGATTACAAGAAGTGGAGAAATCTTTGAGTCTGTGCGCATGAAAGCCCACCCCAGGCCTCGTCTGAAAGCCCTGCTTGACTAACACTGATGATACAGAAAGAGAGAAAAAAAATAAAGAAGAAGAGAGAGGAAGAGAACCACTAATGATGGAGGGGTCCGGATACTACAGAAGCAGCTCACTCTCCAATTCATTTTAATCACTATTCAAAATCATTAGCCCAAATATGCGAGCGCTCGTGTTCGTTGGACCACGAGCCACAGAGAGTGGGAGAGGAGCAACTACACCTCAGCATGTGAGCCAGTCTTTGAGGTCTTTGAGAAAGACGGTCCAAGACGTGATGGAATAGAAAATGAAGAGAGGAAACTTTATTGTCCCTCAATCTAAAAGAAAAAAAGCACAACATGTGCAGATGAAGGCAGAGACCTTTTGAATACAGGCTTTGCAAAGCCAGCCAAGCACTACAGAGTCAAATCATTTCGACTTTTCCGGTCCCCAAATCCGGCTACAAAAGCAGAAAGTTAATCAGGGAGCAACTCGGCATGAGGGTATTACAGAATCTCAAACAGTCGGACAAAGGACCCAAACAACAACACTGATATCAAACAGGATTCATTTTTCAACAGGCAGAACACGGCTGGATTCATTGGTTTGTGCATGTCCTGTGTCTGTGTGTGCGGACGGTGGAATGTACAAATCAAAAATGTATTTTTGCAGTATCCAGTGTTTGAGTCTAAAAAAACATCAGCCAACAACATTGCTACTGGTGTAACCTAAACTGTAAACACAGAAAATAAGCAAAGACTGGCAGACATGTGTACCTTTAATTAGCTAAAACTGGTTCAACCTTAACATTTCAATGTTAAGGTTTGTGTGCATAGATGTGTTTACGAGTTATATTTGATATAAAAGTATATATAAATGTGTGTATGTTTGAACAGCCCAGACCTTCACCCTCTCCCTCGTGGAGGGAGCACAGCGAAATGATAAAAAAGGGAATTAAGACAAAGAAAACCGCTGAGGTCCATAGGGACTCTACAAGGCCAGTGATCCATAATGCTGCTTTCTAACTATTTATAGGCCTCCTTTACATTTTTCACTTTCAAATTTTTATAGGCTAATGATTATTTTACTGCAGAAGTAAATAGCACAGCACAAATAACCCGGGCTTCATGTGAGGCCTAAATTGATTTATTCCACCAACAATCCAAAAATAACTAGCGCAGTGCTCTGCTCCGGTGTGTACATTTCACCTACTGCAGCCTCTAGAAAACACATCTGCGTTATCATTTGACCTTCCACGAGCCAGTATTCCCATTAACAACATTGGACTCTGCTCTGTCTTCATCTGTGCGTGTGTGTGTGTCTGCCTGCACGTGCACACCTGCACATTTGTATCCCCTCCTATCTCTGTTTTCCTTTAGCATTTTCAGCCTCTATGTATACTAAAGATGTCCAGCATTGAGAAAAGAACTGAAGCACATGCAGGTGTCAGCCCCTCTCCTCCCCTTTTCTCCTCTTCCTTTCGCTCTCGTCCTCGTCCTCCCCACCTCCTCCCCTCTCGTGCTCCTCTGTGCTCTGTTGCTCCTGTGTGTTGTCGACACGAGCTGGCACGTGGCTAAAAGCCCGGGCCACCTCACTGCTCTATTGTCCTGCCCACTCCACAGCAGCACTGACGACTCTCTTGTGGCGAGGGGCCTTTTGTTGCCAGCCTGTCACTTCAGCAGGTGCCTTACAGCAAAAGGCAGGAGCCAGCCAGCCAGCCAAGCTCGCGCCGCTTCGTTAGTGCAACACACCGTTTGATGTGCTCATTTCATCAACCGGAGACGGCAGCCAAGGTGGATGCTAATAATCACTTGAAAAACAAAAACATTCCACTCAAGCTTGTAAAAGATAAACTCCAATTTCAATGATAAAAGAAGAGTGACAGACAGCCATAGTACTAGTAAAAAAAAAGACCGTCAGCCACATTACCCCTCTCTCTTTTTAACTCAATACCATCCAACCCCCCCCTTTCCTAGGTGAAACCAATTCATACTGTCAATCACAGAGAATAAACAAAGTATATTGACAAATTGCTGACTGTGTAAGGAAAGACAAAATCGTGTGGGCAAAGTATGCAAAAACAGAGCTGCATTTAAGACAGCTGTGTGATCCCTCAGAAACCAGCTTAGTGTGAGAAGGAGCAGACTGTGTGAAGGAGAGAACCCCCCCAGGCGTTCAGGAGAGGGGACCCTGGGGGGTTTGGGCTATGCTTGCACACCCTCGCTACATTCACAGCCCTTCAAAATGCCATATCACCATCACACCTCAGTTAAAATAGAAACTGAATGCATAATATGTGAACGAAAATCAAGAGCACTTAATTTAGACTGGCTGATCTAGCTGCTAGTGATGCGGAGCAAAGCTTTTAGGACGTTTGAGGGACTTTAATCATGGTTGTAGATCTAAATCCAGGCTGCAATGGTTTCAGAGTAGAATTACGGCTGTTAAGTGCACTTTTATAGAGGAAATCTTTGAGACTGTTAACATATAGTTTAACGTCAGCACTGAGAGAACTAAAATGTATCTTATTTAGGGCGGTCTCTTTTCATTACAAATGGATCTGTCGGTTATTTTCTTGATTAATCAATGAATTATTTGGTCCGTTATCAGAAAACGAGGAAAATATCCTTTACATCCTCAAATCCAATGTGAGATAATCAAATGTCTCATTTTGTCCAACAATCAGTCCAAAAGAAAGAAAATCCTGCATTTACTATGGCGTAAAACCCCAAAAAAGTAACTGAGTCTCGTGCCTGAGCCATCAAATATATGTATTAAGCAATATAATCAACTAGTAATCAACAAATAGATGACTGACTTGCCTTTTTTACTTTGTGTGGTCACAGTAAGGGCAGTTCACACGAGGAACTTTAATGTGGAAAATGCCTCAGTAGTTCAAACTGTTCTGGTTGAGTCACCACATCACTGTAAAGCACGGTATATTTCAACTCTTCTACATTGAAGTACCTTCACACCGTAAGCTACCAGACAACAACTAGATAAAAGTAGAGCAAATAAATACTTATGTGTGTGACTATTTAGTTATTGGGTTAGTTATTTAGTTAAAGCAGCTATGTTGGGTATTTTTTAAAGGAGCACACCTCTCAGTTCATTTGAACCTTTGAACCAAATATCCACACCCAGATTTGCACACCACAGCATGACGATGATCCCGAGGCTTACGGTTGCGTTAGGGCCCTGCGGCAACAACTGATGGTCTTTCACAATGCAAAAACAGAGCATTGCACAGCATAGCAGAGCTTCCAGTGCTCCAGGACCAATAAAGGCCTTGTTTGTTAGCCATGTCACTTACTGACCACCGAATTAGCTTCATCACCTCTGGCACCAGGATATCGGATGTGACATTCTGTACCACAGGGCCGGGGCTCTGTTTTTTGTCTGCAAGACTAGAGGGCTTATAGTAAAAAATAAAAAATAAAAAAAAAGGAAAAGAAATTTTAAAAAAATGGGGACAAATGAGGGAATTTCATGAAAAATAAAATAAGGGAATGCCAAGCTCACTTTTTTGTTCTGTTCTAAATAAAGGATTGTGTTACACAGCATTTCCAGCAAGAGTCTGGTCTTCATCAGTACAGCTGTGTCTTCAGAGGTCTAACCTCGTGATCACTCTTACAGGAATCAACAGATGAGAGCTTCATCAAGGCAGCGTTCTGAAATTACATTGCCCTTCTTTGTCCTCTATTAATATCTATGAAGGAAGAGATGACGCTGCAAAGAATGAGGCAGCTTGATTTGACCCATGTGAACTAAAAACCTGCACAAAAGCAAACAACATATGATGTGGGACCATAGTAAAAACCATTACGCAGAAAGACTTAATGCGTCATTTGTTGTTTACACAAGAAATTAAAGGATAAAGTGTATCTAGGGAGGATCATAAAGCTATGACATCAAACACCCTTTTAATCCTGGTTTTAGTCCAAACTGGCATTAGTGCTCTCTACCCTGCGTGAGGTTCTGGCTGTGACAGCAATGATAAAGCAGTTCTGCTGACCCGTCACTGTGTTGTTTGGAGATGATGAAGCCTGTCATTTGAGTTTCTCATCTATGAAACAACCATTAAAAAAAAACATCTGGTGAACGTAGTCTATTTTCCCTTCACACAAAACCAGCAGTCTCTCAAACTCCCTTCGAGCAGGTTTTTTTCCCCCCTTCTCCCTGGATAGTTTGAAGCAGTTACCCTGCGTCAGCATCGAAGTTTGTTTAAGAGGAAATGACAAGAGCAAGATGTCCAAATCATTAGTAATCTGAGAGGAGCAGTTCCCAGGCATGTCTCGTTACATAGTTGAGTGCTAACGGTGAGGGCTAAGGGCTCATGTTGGGGCTTTTCTGGTCCCAAGCCTTCTCATATGCTCTGTGGGGGGACAGGGGGAAGAGGACCACAACCCTTCAGCATCTCCACGGTCAATAATGGAAACATCCAAGAACCTGAACCCAAAACAGCCTTAGCTCAACCCTAGTCCTTTAAAACACATGAACTCACACACAAACGGATGCAGGCACACACAGAAATGAATGTAAAACTGGATGCGCATACCGAATACATACTAATAGTGGGCCCATGGGAACGTGGCTCCACAAAAATCAAGCTTGGCTCTGGCTCTGGTTCGGTTTCAGCCTGCTGTGGCTTCTGTGGTGGGCCCTGCTGGCTGCCACACACACGCACACACACGCACACAATACTCTAACCAGATCCAGAGCACTGCTACTCAATCAGAGGTCAAATACAGTACTTTCGCTGCATATTAGTGTGCGTATACACCCATGTTATTGTCACACTGCCAAGGAGGATGACTCCTTACTATGAAACCGACAATAACGCAACTATTTCGGACGATTCCAGTAGCACCGTTTATTCTGGCTCAGGATCAAACCACACATATGTAAATCAAAGCATTGCTAAATTAACAGCTGGAGGTAAGTTTTCTTCAAGGTCTTGAATTTTGAAGTTGAAAAATAGAAAAGTGTGTGATGATTTATAACACAGGCACAGGCAGACATCCATTGTTCATTTCAAGACATATGGCTCTGTCTTGAAGAGTAGGAGGAAAAACTTGGGACTTAAAATAAATCAGGACTAATGCAACTATATAAAAGCCAGTCAATATCTCTGGAATGGGTACTTAAATCTGCCGGCTCCCATTTCCTTACCTTGCTTGTCTATTATGCATCAATATTCTTAGGAAAGAAATATATGTTCTGTCTATTTTCTGTGCAAAGCTCTGAAGTGAGAAATGAGGCTCATTCTACTATTTCCCTCACTGGAAATAGCTACGGATAGGCCAAGCGTGGAAGCCAAACACCCTAAAAAATGTACATTTGGACAGAAATTATTATAGTAACATATAAACCAACATACACGTGAGCGCAACACATGCATAGGCAGACACACAAATACACACACAAGAAGTTGGATGCTTATTTTTATTCCTCAGGCGCTCTACTTCTTTGCATGAGTGCATCACCCGGCGCAGAGACAGAGAATCCTAGTATGTGTGCGAGTGTGTGTGTAAGGAGCTGACGATCGGAGAATAACGTTACCCCTAAGGGGTCGCACCTCTCTCCTTTCTCGCCCTCCTCCCTTATCCCTCCTCGTGACTCTGTGCCTGCAGGGATTTCCCTTTTCAGTTCAGGAGAGATGTCAGACCTGTTCCACCATCCTTCACACAGAGGCTGGACTCTGTCCTCCTCCCAACATCTGTAAAACTTCACAAATCAGCCTTATTTTTAGATATTGAGGCCACAGCTGAATCAAAATGTCCTCAGATAATCTTTAAACATAGTATTTGTTTATTAGGAACTTAGTAATTCCCAGTGGGAAGTTAATATCTGCTGATACACTATTATTTCAGAGACAAGGAGAAAATAATGAGGATCCCTGGCTAACAACTGGTGAACTCTTCACTAAACATTTGTTCACAAACATTTGTGCAAATCAGGCTGTATCCAAATGATCATTTACAAATGCAGGAAATAATCAAATGCCACAACCAATTAAACTGTTGCTTCCATCTAGCTAATAATACCGAGAACAATCTTAACCACCCTCTCAATCCTGTCATCAGATCCATCCCCCTCCAAAGTCAACACAATACAACCAATTATTTTTTTTTAAATATTTTTGTCCATCCCTTTACGAGCACACGACTCTGCTTGAACTTCATCACCCATGCCACATCTTCATTCTGTCAACAGAAACAGCAGAAGCGGGAAGAATTTACTTTTTTAACTTGTTCATGTTACACGGAGGATCTTTTAGAGTGATCACACAAACTGCTGACAAGGCTATTTGGTCAACTGATGCATTATTAAGCCTCATTTAGAAATCAAAAAAGTTGATTTCAAGCATTGCCATCAGCCAAGAGGAAATATAATTTCACTCTCTAATGCTTAAGACTAATAAATACTGTGTGGTGAGAAGGTACAAAGACCAAATCCAGTTGAGATTCATACAGAGCTTCCACCTAATTAAGACTCTGCTTTGTGTGATACAATTAAAACTATAAATAGAGATGTCTGACAGTACTTCAGAGCATGTTATATACACACGATATTTTAACCCAAAGTATCATATAGTATTTTGAGTGTAGGTCTATCTATAACAGAACAATGTGACAATATTGAAAACATTTAAAACGCCAGTTACCAAAAAGACAGAAAGCGAGCGAGAAAAGCTCCAAAACATGGTTTAAAAGCAGCTAAGCCAGATAGCTCTTCCTTGCCTCCTTCACATATTAGAATATTAATATTAATGAAACTTCCTGCCCCCCCCCTCTGTTTTTCCCCCCCAGACGATTTAAACATGAAAAACTTAAAAAGCGCAAATTCCAGGAGTTGCGTATCACAGTTTGACCCGGAGGCACACAGCAGACACCAACCATGACAGACTTGCTGTTCAAAGCAAGCGGGAGTTGCTTTCATCAGGGGATCCTAGTGTTTTTTTTTGTTTTTTTTACAGTGTGACACCACCAGCCAATGCCATCTGCCTTTTTTCTAAAATCAAAACTTCAAGCTTCCTGCTTGTGCGTTGTTTTTAGGTGGGCTTCACAACCAAGGCCCAGCGTCACACAGGCTTTTGCTGCTATGCTGCTTGCTGACTGCTGTTTACAGCCAAACCCCGCAGCGTGGTGTAATGTTAAATATTCACTGTTAAACTGTCAAGCCAGAACTGGTTGGGAACCCAGCCAGGCATTCACAGTACGGAGGCACTGGATGCTCCCCCTCTTCAAACGCAAACCAACCAAATCAATTACTTTTCCTCCAGCCAATCCTGAATCAGACCAGCCTACGTCCCTCCTCCTGCCCACACACCCACTTCCTGAAAATACCTAAACTCCTCACGACCACTTTGTTAGGCCTCTTCTTCTCCTCCATCCATAATTAGTTAATTTTCTTTATCATAAAACTGGCGCACACATGCATTAAAATGCATAGAAATGACACCTCTGCTCTAGGCCTGAGCAATCCGCTGCTGACTCCTGATACCTGCCTTCAGACATCTGTAAAATATTTTTATTCGGTGCCCCAATACCACACTGGCAAAGGTCTCTCATCCTTGGCTTGGCAGGACTTCTGACAGAGCCAGCCGGCAGCGCCATACAGGCCTAACCCCTGCTGCTGCAGCTTCCTGCTGCTCCGAGGGAGTCAGGCTGCCTGCCTCCCATTGACTGTGGGCCAGGCTGGGCAGGGAGGAGGAGGCTGAGGGGAGGCCCCGGGTATAGAGGACCCCCTGGAGACGTGAGCAGAGGCAAGAACAGGGAGGACAGACTGTGAGAGTCACAGAGGTTGATGAGGAGGTAAAAAGAAGTGGGGAAATTAAATAGTGAAGGGGGACTGGTAAGAAAGAAGAAGTAAGGGCCTAAGACGAGAGGCAGTAATACAGATAGAGGAGAAGAGATGGGTGGCATAGAAGTGGAAAGGGAGCGAGACAAAGGGGCTCGAGGGCAGGTTAGGCAGCAGGAGTTGAGGGGAGCTTCTCATTATGACTCCTCTTCCTTCTTCATGCCCCCAGGCCTTGACCACAACCTCAAAGCCCCAAGCCAAACTAAGAGACCAGGGAGACCAAGGAAGACTGCTGTGAGTCAGGGTACAAACACAGACAGAGGACGGAGGGTGTAGAAAGATGTCCCTGCACCCAGACGAGGCAGCGTGAAATAAAAGGAACTATGAAGAAAAAGAATATGGATTTCACAATTAAGGGTTTTTTCTGTGTGTGTGTGTATACTTACCTATACCAAGACCAATGTCATACTTAGATTTGTATACATAATACAGCTGCACAGTTAAAGTAGGCCTATAGGCAAATAAAGCCAATCCAAATTAATAACAGCTGAACAGCACTGGACTTAAAAAATGTATCACAATATTTCATAAGATACTATCCATGAGAGGAGTGTGTGTGTGTGAAACTGTGGAAGTTATGGACAGACACAATTTGGACATTACCAGCATGAGCAAAATATTTTGTCTTTATACCGTTTTTAACTAATAACTAGTAACTACTACTAAATAATTATTAATAATTAAAGCTGCTTGCCCAGTTTAGCAGCAGCTTACAGCATTGTGCATTACTGTATTTCCAGTGCTATATCAGAGGGCACCAAGGTGTTATTAACAGCTGGTGTGGCTTTGGAGCACACTGGCATGTCTGTTTTTACTGCCTTGGAACGTTTTATTTTGAAAACCGAAGGTTTGCTCGCTCCATATCATGGACTACCTGCATTTGCCATACATTCTGTAATACGGGTGCACTTGAAATTTTGGTGCGGCTGATTTGACCATGAAGAAGACAGAAAATCACATGATGGAAATGTTACTTCCATCGAGTCTAATACATCAATGACTGTTATATAAAATAAAAAATAAAAACAGATGATCAAAGCGGCAGTAGTTGCTGTGGTAGGTCAGTGGCAGCAGCAGCGGTTGAGATTAATTAAGAAAACCTTGCTAATTAATGCAGAAATCTCGTAATGGAAATGCCAGAAAGTGTAATACAACTCTGACGACTGTTTTATAAAATAAAAAATAAAAACAAATGCCCATAACAGTGACATTTGCTATTGCAGGTCAGTGGTAACTGCCCCAGACACTGCCAACTGCCGTGGCACAAACACACGAAGGTGCTGATTGTCCTGTGTATCTGCGCTCGACTGCTCTGCCTAAAGTACCCGGATGTTTGTCTGAGAAAACTGAAATTGAATTTTGAGAACTGAATGTTCAGTTCCAAACTAATAAATTCATTTTCAATGCAATGATTCAAATTGAACAACACAAATTCAAATTATGTGAATCAAATTCAGTTTTTTAATGCAATTACTCAAGTTATATTCAAATATAAAGGATTCAAATTCAGTTTCTGGTGGCACATATTTCAGCCAATACAGCTAGCCCTAGTCTTACATCAACATCCCAAAAAAAAAGAGAAACAGACAGTGAAAGAAAGAAAAGAGTGCAGGAGAGGCAGTGAAATGTCCCTGGCTTTTTCACACTGAAAAAGGGGGAGGGTAAAACAGACAGTCTGTCAAAACAAGATGCTCTCATACAAATTTGCTCTCTTCTGCAGAAAATCCCGTGTGAAACATTAAGGCTCATTTGTGATGAGGTTGGAACAAACGCCCATAGCATAGTCAGCAAGCAACACAAACACACACACACACACAAAAATCTTCCTCCCTCATTCTGTTCACGAGTGCAAATTCATTGTGCTTTTGTCTCATCTCATGACAAATGCATACTGTCACTGATGTGGTGTTTACAGTGGCATATAGCATCTTGTAATTATTCTGAAAGTGAATTTGTATCCTGAGGGATTCGTATTTTTGCGTGTGGATAATCAAAAGAGATAGAGAGGGAGAGGGGACGATTGGAGAGTGATCTCCAATATAAAAAAAAAAAAAAAAGGGAGATGCTGCTTTCCGGCACAGTTCACAATATGCCAACATGGATTTGGTAAGGTTTGTTTAGATGGCAACAAACAGCAGCTTATTTCACAACATGCAGCAGCTTACAGACACAGATCATATAGTGCACATATGTACAGTATGTGCAGTTAGTCCGCAAATAGCCAAACTAAACGCTTCTTTATGCGGTTGGTCACTTAATAAAAAGATTGTTAAAATAATAAAGTTAAATAAAAGGGCAGATTCAATTACCAGATGAAAAATGTAAGTGTGACACGTAGCAGCTACATTACAGCTATTTCAGTCAGGTCAGAATCTCCACATAAATATAATAATAAATAAATATATACATTTATAATTCAAATATCATTAAAGTTATTTTTTGGCAATTTCCTCAGAAATATCGAAACATTATCCATTATCTGTGTAGATTAATATTATTTCTAAGTGGACTTAACCTTTCCACTGTGCACTCATATTGAAGCTATTTCTTTCTTCATCTTTGTTTAACCTTTTCTTTCTGCATAGACACTCTTTATAACATTGCATTCATTAATCCATTACTTTAATAGGTTCATAACACCACTGTATATAAACAGAGTTGTTCCAGGATTCCAGGGCCAAAGACAAGACCATGGTTGTACAAAAAAAGAGGGAATTAAAAAGAAATAAAGCATGAATAAAAGGCTTTTTCCAACACCCTTTGCAGTGAAATAAACCACTGATATTGTGTGGTCATGGCATAAGCTGACCCAGGGGCACTGAAAGCGTTTCATAAACTTTAAACGGGGTCCTAGGTCAGTAATTTTTGTGTTTGCATCTCTTTGTAGTCTGTTTCCCCCCAGAGCACTACAGAGCCCATTGAGAAAAGGCATCAATGCCACAGTGAAACTGAGAACTTTCACGTGACATGAGGAGCCGCGAGGCATCCTCCAAGGATATTTGAATGCTTGAAACATCAGTGACCCTTCATAAGATAGAAGATGGAGAAGGATATGAAAAATATTGACTGGCTAGCTGTTTGAGAGGAGTATAAGAAGCTGCTTAGACAGCCCACTCTCAATGCCAAAGACCTTATTCTAAACTCTAACCAAATTGAGCCTGGAAAGGAAAAGACTCGATTCTAAATTCTTCTGGGGAAGACATCAAGCTTTTTTCTTACTTTTTATTATTAATCCAACAATTAATGACAGAGAAAGTACACCAAACCAAACATGTTGTTCCAAGCAGCGATCTTCTAACTTTGCCAGCATCATTTCTGTACAGTGGTCTTTGACATCATGCAAAAGACAGGGTTTAATGTAGCTCAAAAATGGCCTCAGGAAGAATCTTCCTTCAAATATGCTTTACGCAAGGAAAAAAAAAAACAAGAGTTGCATTTTTTTTGTTCTTTGTGAAACCCAACGGCAAGATGACTGTTAAAGTGGTCAGATGACAAATGTCTCATCTGATCTTTAATCCAGCAGAGGGGCCAGCTTCAGGGTTAAGTCAGGAAACTCTCACAGGATAGAGCGATTTGGTAAATTCCACTGCGCTAAATCACTGCTTTGAGCGCAGCAGATCTCTCCACACCAACAAATGGCATTTTAGGTCTCACTCTGAACCTTGGCTCAGGAAAATCTAGCCGCCACTGCACAGACAGAGAAGATATGCATGACCTAGGTCAGTATGCATGTACGTGAACCCAAGCTAAATCATCGGGAAAGCCTTGGGTTGGTTTTTTTATGTTCTAATAATAAAATCAAATGAAACAACACAATTATTGCTGCTATTACCACTTTCTCGTCTACCCAAATAAACAATGGACAAAGTCAAAATACTGAAGTTTTTTGGCAAAGCCTGTCAAAAGCATTCCGCCTCTCAATCTCGATGAGATTTAAACAGGATATACTGGCAGGAATCCCTCAGCACAGAGATGGATGCAAACATTTGGCAGCCATTTGCTAATCATCTGGTTAGTGACACATTCCTTGATAGTCAACTTCACAGAGCCAGCCCGTGTTCATCTCCATCACCTGATGACGCTGGCAGACTCGCGCCTGTTGTCTTTGACGATGATTGAGTGTAGCAACAGAGAAGTGAGTAATAATTGGGTCAACAAGGTAATGTCAGCTCCCACTAACTTGTGTCTGAATCACCTCTCTGCAGCGTAGCCAAAAGTGAGTATGACGCCTGAATTATTAGGCTGTGATAGGCAGCGACAGCAACATGGCACGACATACCGCTTTTCAACTTATGTGCGACCCCCAGAATGGTTGGGAGTGATGAGGCACTGCCTACATACCTGTATGGTTCATCTCTGAGTTTTCTTTTCTTGCTTTATGGTTACACCTTTGGGTTGTATTTTTTTCTCATTATTAATTTATTTTCTTCTCACTGATTGTATCCTTTAAAGCTTTAACATTACTATACATGAGCATTACAAAATGGTCCACGCAAGTCAAAAGGTTTTTGCAATAACCAATATAACTCAGTAAAACAGTGAGTCACACAAGAAAACCTTTTTTTTTTTTCTTCAAAATAATACTTCTTGATTTATTTTTCGTTCAAATAAACCATCTCTTCGTCGTTCTCTTCCAAATAAACTCTGCCTTCCAGGCTATAACTCTCATGGTGTTTAACAGCGTGAAGTAGCACTTGGGCCAAGCGTTTTCCAGACAGAGACTGACCGGAAACAATTCACAATTTAACTGTAAGCACAGTGACACAATTTCCACTGAAAATGAAAGATATGCTCAGTAGGTGTAAACATGACCTCAGGATTTAGCAGGAATACAGAGGCGGCCTTGTCTTAGCATGCTAACCACTTTGGTTGTAGTCTGACAATGTATTGCCACATCAGGGAGGGCTGGGACTAACACATGATAAAAACCAAACAGGTTATAATATGAATTAATTCATCTATTAGCTCTTTAATGCTATTAAATTATGAAGATATTACTTGATTGATATCAATTGTTCATTTCACTCTGTATGCTATTCATCACTGAACATTTGCATTGGCATGAACGTCATTTTGTCATGGGAACTGTCATGGCAGCTCTTGAAGCCCAAAATGATGATTACCTTTGCAACTAACTCAAATCACTCGAATACCACGAAGCTGCACGCAAGAAGATCTCAGGTGTGTCTGTGTGATGGTGAGGCACAGTCAACATAATGATCTGACAGGCAACCAGATCAAAATCACTTCCTTCCCTCTCAGTCGATGCTGGCATGTAGCAGTTTTTCAATATCATCCAGTTTATGGCGAATGGTGGCTACGAAATGTTCCTATTAAAATAATAAATCAAGATTTGTTAGGTCATGTTTGCGTCACCTGAGCCACGAATAACCCTGACTGGTTGCTCTGTCTTTTCAAAAGCATATGTGCCACCAAAAGGTTAATCATTTACTATGTTGTTCCATCTCTTATGAACATAAACAGGGCGTTATTATATGAATGACATAGGTGGCCAGACAGTGAACACCTCCAATCCAGGTAGCAGGCACAGTGTGGGTATGTGCGCTGCTAGTAATCGAGGTTTCTGCTTTCTACTTGGGGAACATGTATGAGGTGCTTGTAGTCTGCAACTCCTGTAGGGTGTGGTTTATTTTATAGGACGCAGATTCAACATTCAGTCATATGAAGACAGAGGCACATGACAGGTGTCAGCTGAGTAAGCTCACTGACTCTCACTCTACCTAAAATATCTAGACAGTCAGCAGTGTGGTCAGGTGTGTACCATTTAGATTCAGGCACAGACTGATACTGATTCTCAAACAGGAGTCCACTGCGTTCATTTAAATGGTTTACATGGAAAAGATTCATCATAAGCACCAGTCTAGCACACAGCGTTGGTATTCTGTGTTGAGACGCTACAAATAATGTTAATATCTTTCTAATAATTTTGTTTTGTGCTATAAACTAAGACTACAGAAATGTGAAAACTAGGCTATAGACATATGTGAGGGGGTCCATAGTATATACTGTGTCTTATAAGGTGTCCATGCCTGAAGTCTGTCTCCAAATTTCTGTCTACATGACAGTAGATATACTTTGCAATCTAATATGATCCAATAGACGTCTGACATAAATCATACTTTTATAATACTCAGAATAAATCAGTATTGTTATTGTTATTGTTGTTAGAGTATTGTTAGGATTCTGCTTTGTTTATGATCGAGGTCATAGTGGGTGGTGTTGTTGTCACTTTGAGAGCTTCTAATATTATGGTCAAACTATTTTTTTTACATACATGAGGTGGCCAAAATATTAGAAACTATCAGAAACACCTCTCGATATAAAGGCAGTCCAGTTCAACACACCACTGCAAACCTCAACCATAAA
Source organism: Larimichthys crocea (assembly GCF_000972845.2). Classification (NCBI taxonomy): domain Eukaryota; kingdom Metazoa; phylum Chordata; class Actinopteri; family Sciaenidae; genus Larimichthys; species Larimichthys crocea. Next base: position 383,714 of record NC_040027.1, on the reverse strand, counting down.
CATGGAGTTAAATGAACAGTGTCAGACAAATCTGTGTACACTGTGACTGGAGAGGAAGTTTACAGATTCATGAACCACAAACAGAGAACAGACAGACATTTTCTCCAACGTCACAGAAACATAAAGTCTCATCTTTAAGTGAGGCCTTACAAGGAAGTGTCCATGCTGTGAAGTATCTATACCATCAGTGTAACACGGCTACTGTCACGTTTCCACTAACACGCACGGGTTTGTTACGGCGGCGTTAAGCAGAAAAGAAAAGTAGTCCTCTCTGTGATCAGCGTGGGCTTTAAGTGACAGAGGCCACTGTGGGTTTAGACACAGGGAAAGTTAGCGTGCTAGGCGGCTAGCAGGCTAAGCTACGTGTGGCTAGCGAACTTGGTAGAAACTTTTAAAGTGCGTTTCTAGTGGAAACGAGGACTGTTTGTCAGCTTTATGAGGCTAACCACCCCAAACTAGTAAAATAAAATAAAAAAGTTTTAAAACACTTTACAAGCGGCTCGTTAGCCCTCCAATGCATATATAGCACAGATTGACAAATTCACTGTCAGCTAACTGTGTCAGTTCTTACCAGGAAGTGGGACTCTGTTGCTAAGCTATTCCTCCTTCTTCTTCTTCTTCACGCCGAGACTTTCTCCTGATGGTTATGGCGGTTATGTCTTTTGTTTTGACTTTCCCTTTCTTTTCCAAGGTCGCCCCCCCAAAAAAAAAAAAAAGTCGACTCGGCGGGGCCTCTTCTTGTTGCGTGGCACTGTGTAGCCTGAGCGCTGAAAAGTTTTTCGCACAGAGAGAGAGAGAAAGAGAGAAAGAGAGAGAGCCTGGTGCTGGTGGAGCCAGTCGGGATGTGTACGTGTTTTCAGACAGTCTGTGCACTAGGCCCCTCTCACCGCCACACTCCTGACCCGTGTGCCAGTAATGTAAACAACCCAGCATTCCCGGAGCGCAGGGGAGGGGCAAGTGTCAAAGAGTGGAGGGAAGTTGTCAAATACCGCGAGATTCAACAGAGAAACTCAAACCATCATAACACCCCTCCTTTAGATCTCTCTTTTTTTTCATTCCCGTCAAACCTGTATGAAAATGTTCCATGATCTTTATTGGCAGAGAGGATGTGATAGTTTGTTTTTTTTTTGTGTTTTTTTTTCTGCATCAACTACATCTCACATTGTGACACATGCAGCAAAAACAGGGGCCACAACATCAGCTCATAATGCACCTGGTTCAGGCGGTGCGGTGGCACCTGGGTGGCACTGAGGCCCTTAGGCTAGGGAGGCCTGTTCAGAGAACAGTCCCTCCAACAATGTGTTGGGTGGAGGACAGGCCTGTGTGAGTGATTCACATTGCCACCTCACAGAAGGCAAACCCATCTCTGTCATGGATATGTAATAAGATCATATGCTTTTTCTACATAAACTATATAAAAAAAAAACTATTCAATTAAATGAATTTCTGATTTTCTTTGGTGTTTTTGTGATATACAGATGTGCGATGATGACTGCTAGGTTATATGTACTGTGAAATGTATATTGAACCTGGGCTTTTTATGGAGTATGGGTTATGTAGGCTAACATAATTATTACGTATTGATTAATAATATTAATGTAAGCACTGTTTGAATTTTATAGCTGGCTGTCAATGAGCCACATTTAACTACTTTATATACTTTAGTGTGAAAGATCTTTTTTAGACGTTGGAAAAAGAAATCTGAACTCAAGAAAATCTTTTTTCTGAGCTTTTACTTTATACAATTTTCAGCATTTTGAACTATTATATTTTATAAGCTGATCATATCTTGATCTTCAAAGTACCTATAGCTGTGAGATAAATGTAGTAGATTAAAAAGTGCAATATTTCTCTGAAATGTAGTGGAGCATAAATTGGCATGTAATGTAAATCAGTCATTTGGCTTTTACTGATAAGTAAATAAATATACTTAGTTATTTTCAACCACTGAAGGTGACACATTCTTAAACTGTAACTGAGATAAAGGCAGCCATAGCCTAATGGATTCGCCTGACTACACACAGTTATATGCACAGACTTCGACAGACAGTCCTGCTTGCTATCATTACACACATGCATACAGAATACCCACACATCCTATCACACACACACACACACACGCACACACACACAATCTGTACTTGGAAATATCATGAGACTTTATTGACAAAAATGGTATTGCAGATTGACTCGCATGGACAGCGAGAGCATCTGGAATTGATCAGCTTACTTTGCTTTGATAAAAGCTTCAGCGTTGATTTCAGACTGACAATTCAAACACAGGAAACACATCTGTCTCCTTTCCATTCGCGTTGTTAATAATCAACAAGTTAGGTGGGGTTGTGTTTTTTCTCCCTACTTCAATAGCCTTTTTTGTTAACCTCACTGCAAATATGGAGAAGGGAGAGATGCCTGGAGCGTAGGATTTTTCCCCCTTTTTCTTCAACAACAGTTGAAGATTAAAAGAAACGTCTCACAGAAATCTGTCAATTCTGTATGTGAATAATGCTGTGTGGAATTTAATGGCATGAGTTATATTGGGTTTCCTCTACACCCACATTTCCTTTCAATAAGATCAATGGCGCTCAGTGACAGATAGGGACGGTCTTTTGTATCTTCAAATTTCAGGTTTCTGAGGGAATAATTAGATGGATGGATGAAAAGTAATGCATCAGTCTGTGAGGGGAGCTGCACCCAGAGATCCTCTAGTTCAACACGAATGCCTCCACGTCTGTTTGGTAGAAAATTGTTTAATAATCGTGTTGAATTTCTATTGTTCTAAAAGTGGCTCTCTGCACTGATCTGGTGCTTTAAACCAAAAGCAAACTTTTTGTGTTCTTTTTGCTGATATTGTTTATTTAACAGAGAGGATGTCCTTTTGATTCAGGGGTAATTTTTTTTTTTTAAGCATGAAGAGAGTATTGACATCTGTTTCAATCTCTTCCCCTTCAAACTTTCCGGTGTCGCTTGCAGGTAACTGGGATAGAAAGGTTCACCCTCCAGGGGGAATGAAGAAGGTTGAATTGCTGGATTAATAGAGATGCTTTAGACATTTTATTGTAAACGTGACATTTAACTCTGATGTGTAAAAACAAGATCTTGCTCATATTTTGGGCCTTTTCCTGAACAAAATTGCCAACAAGTGTAATCTAATGACAATTAGGTTGAATGTGCAAGAAATAAATGTCTTTTGCGTACGAATATGACCACCATGAGAGAACACCTGAAAGCACTTTAGACCAGAATCTATCTTTGTTAAATACAGAGAAAAAGGCTAATTTCAGATCATTAGTGAAACAGTGCATTCCACTGACTATATTGTGAACAACACCTGTAATATTCTTGCAGCATACGCATACTAGTTCAGTTTTTGTTTTCTTCAGCGTACACATTTCAGGGCAATTCTACCTGGATTTTCATTGCTAAATATGCGGAAATGTTCCACCCAGGGGCTGAAAGCACACTTTAAACACTTAAAAAGGAAAAAAATGTTGATGTTTTCACTCATGTCTTTTTTATTTCTCCCTGTGTTGTTGATCTGGCTCAGGGGTTAGGTATGACTGCAATGTGGTAGAGACAGAAGCTGCAGTCAAAGCTCCTGTGATCGGGTGCAGACTTCATAGAGACCAGCAGATGGAGGGGAGAGGAGCTGCGTGCATCCTGAAGGTTTAGCAAGAACTGAGAGGTTACACTCCACCAGTACAAAGATGACCTGTCACACACTGAAACATGCCGTATCAATGCAGACGAGCTTTCTGTTTATGTATCTCACAGAGCACAGCTATCAGAGGGAAAGAGAAAGGGATTACAGACGGAAATATGTATGAAATGTTGTCTCCCTCCTCATATACCCAGGCGAAATTGGAGGCAGCGTGCATGTGTGACGCCTGCATTTCCATTTTATACGCTAATTAATGTTGTTTTGTCTTCAAAGTGCAATTGCAACCGGTAGTTATCAGCCTTGATCGCAGCATTTTCAAGGTTGTCTAGATGTGAGCCGTCACATAACAAATACCTGTAAATATAGAATAACAGCACAACAGAGAAATAAAGGATTTATAGCATGTGGAGAGCACTGCGCAAATGAGGCACAGGAGAGATAGTCTGTGGTAATGTGAAGGACAAAACTGACAAAACGGCATATTATTTCTGCCTAGATCACTCTATAAAATCTGTTTTTTCAATGGCTGGTTTTGTGTGTGTTTTAGTGTGCGTGTACTTGTATTTCAATGTATACGTGTTGGCATATTCCTTCCTCCTTGGCAAACACCCAGCACAGAGGATCTCTCCACCTGCTCTGCATCAACCAGCAGGGCAGGCCTCAGTCTCTCTCTCCCACACACACACATGAATACACACACATCACAGTTTAGCTGTGTCTCATTCACATCGTCACCCCTCTGACATCTACCGGTGTGTGTCAGTGTTTGTGTGTGTGTGTGTCCTAGTGCCAGTGTGTATTTATGTTAGCAGGGTGGTTGGTGTGTGAGGTGAGGTTAAATAGGCGCCTAGCAATGAGAGGAGGGAACTGAGGCGGAACTGGCAGAATATTCAACACACACACACACACACACACACACACACACACACACACAGGCAGTGACAATAGAAACAACACTATCAGAGCAACATGTAAACTGCAGGTGCGGCCTATGCTTCAGTGATCATTTCGTACTTTGTCTTGACCCTGTCGCCTGTCACTGTGTGTGTGTAATGTGTGGTAATGTATGTGTGACCGTGTATATGTGTGTGTCTGTGAGTGACACACTTTTCCTGAGATTTACTGATCACTCAGCAGGGAACTCATTCTTACAGGTGTCACCAAATACAGCGAGTACAACTATCCTGAAAATGTGTTGCTGTGTGTTGCTTCACTTCAGTTCATATGACCTTGCGTGCATTCTGAGCCATGATCCCTTCAACGTGTCGGACACCGTAGGTTATGACTGCGTTGTGGATTTGGTTTATATGGCTGACACTGAGCAATAGCTAATGTCAATGAGATTAATGGACACTGGAGACTGCCCCTAACAGGCATAGCAACGTTCTTATCCTAAGTTGGTTTCTCATTTGACGTTTATGTATGTGCATTTGTTGCAGGCATTTCTGACCAAGTAGGCCTCAACTGCAAATGTCACAAGTTTGAGTAGTTCAGTGAAAAACCGACCCTGATAAACATGCATGTATCTGGGTCACAAACGGATTGCATGGGTCTCCAGCAAAGGCCAAATCTCTAGCAAAACTGGACAAATCTGTGCAGCCTTAAACGTTGTCAAACCACGTAGAGCATAAATGAATTTAGTTTGTACTCGTTGGTACATTTGAAATACTAAAAATAACCACCGTTTTCCAAAACCAGATGTCTGCAAATGCGTATGTGTTGTCACATATATCAGAGTCACCTTTATGAACAAGTGACAGAAAACAGCACTGTCAGCAATGTTTATGCACAGTCATGGTACACACAGGCTGTCATTTAACAGGAGGAGGAGAAGCCTTTCTTTCTTACCTGTTGAGATCCCTGCACAGATGGACAACATTGAACTTACACCAACATTAATTCAAAAGTAAATACTAAGGAATACTTACTGAAATATATTTCACTATGATTGTACCTGTGACAATTAAACTTGAACTTGAAATGATCTCACTATGACATCAGCTAGACTTCATGGTTTTACAGTGAGCTATTAGCCCACAGATGCTTGAATGAAGGGAACATTTTTTAGCTCTGTATTTTTTTCTTTTTTTCTATATATCTTTTGGAAATAAATAACAAAATACCTGGAGTAGGGTGAAGCAATCCCATTGGCAAGAAGGTATTACTTCTACAAACACAGATAAGATGCATTCCAGTCACCAACAGCCCAGCAGCAAACCCCTGAAATTCTTGTCAACACAGGGCCATGACGTTGTCCAGAATTTTCATCCTGCAGCTCCAAAACTGAGCAGGGCTGGCTGTGTTTGTTTGTGTTTCTGTTCCAGCCCTGCTTCCCGTAGCTCTGTGGTGTCAACCCGCCCACCGTCCTCCCATCAGACCCAGGGAACACAGCCCTGCTGCCACAGCACACAGGCACCCCAGCGACTGAGGTTTCCTCTTGGACTGACTGAAGTGTTTGCTGTTTCCCACATTGTTGGAATTCAACACCAGCCTGTTTACTGGTCCCCATGTGGCTTCAGTCTCTCCCTCTCTCTCTCTCCTTCCTATTTTATTTCCTTCCCTTTTTTCTCTCTCTCTCTTTCCTCAACACACCTTCTTTACATGGCATACATACCCAGCATTCATACCAAGTAATGAGACAGCACACTGCCAGCACAACTAAGTGAAGCAATCATGTTTTGCCTGTTACATTGTCCATCTTTTACTAAATGTGTCATATATGAGTCAAACTGCTCGGAAAGACATTTATGAGTGCAAATGTGTGACTATAAATCACTTTTTTAAGTTTGAGTGAAATAGAGCTGAAAAGGATTGTCACATACTATAAATAGCAGATAATCTATAGGAGTGTTTTTCCACTGTGAGGTACTATATGGGCATCAGGGACATCATTTTCATATGCTTTATTTTGCAGCTGACAATGAATCATACAATGAATCAAAGGAAATAATATACATCTCAAGGAAAATGTTAACATGATGATGAGGCGCATGCAAAATGAGAATCTCTTCTTTATCTGCTTTGTTTTTTCACTTCCTTCCCTCGGTACAGCCAGATGGCAAAGCTCCAGCTCTGCAGTCCTCTTCATACACTCATCATATTTGATGGGCATCCTGCTGCCGAGTTTCAAGGAGGCCATGTGTTTACGAAATGACACTTGTGACAAAAGAAAACTTCTATTTAGCAAGCTGATTCTTGGGTGGAGTTGCATGGGGGCAGCAGCGTGTGTGCATTTGTCTGTGTGTGTGTGTGTATGTGTGTAAAAGTGTGTATGGTTGAGAACAAAGATTGTGGGAATGTATATATTGCGCTTACATAGGGGCAAGGCAGTGGGAGAAAGATTGGGTGTGGTGTAAGGTATGTGCATGTCTGTATGTGTATGTGTATGTGTGTGTGTGTGTGTGCGTGTGTGTGTGTGTTCATACCAGTGACATCCATACCGTTTCTGTTTCACACTGTTGTCATGTTGGATGCCTGCTATCTTTTAATCACATCCTGTGCGTTTCTGTGAGTTTTTTTTTTACTATGTTACAATACATTTTATTATCATTTTGTGCATTAACCATTCCAATACAGAAAGATTTTTTTTTTTCACATTGATATCATAAATATCATACATTGTGGGGTGTCCTCCGTTGATGGATTCAAACACTCAGGACAAACTTTAGGCTTAAAAAAATCATCTGTTGTACATTTGCAACTGAAACAGGTTTTATGTTGGTTGTTTATTTGTTCTCAATATGCTATCATCTTATCCTAATATTGTCTTTGTCTTCAATGGTGTGGAATTCCCATCAAAGTTTTCCCCTTCTGTTAATACTTTAGGGAATTTTCAAACGTCGGGATGTATGGCTGTAATGCCCCAAGATTTGTTCTCCCTGAAAGAAATAATAGAGTAAGAATATATTAACTACAGAGCAACCTGGCTTTACGGGGTCTGCATTTACTCTTACTTCATTTTAGGTTTACCAATATGTTATGCATAAATATATACTATATATGTAGATATATATCAATATATGCTTTGCAGCATTCCTTTGATTTAAATTTTAAAGCCATGTTCATGCATTAAAAAGCAATTTCATATTTTTGACTGCAGGGTTTAGATGCAAATCCATGGGGCATTACGTTAAAAACCATAAACATCAGAAAAATAGGAAATAGAAATTAAAAATGGAAGCAAAAATGAGGACGTTTAGCTGGTCATTAATAACTGAATGCTTTCTCATTTGTTGATGTGATAAACGAAAATTGTATTCAAGATAGAACACAAAAAATGGCAAGTGTAATGAAAAATAAAACCCATTTAAAGCAAAGTATTTTTATTCACACAAATTTAATAAGATATATAACAACCGTTTGGTCCATAAATATTTAAGGGGAAATAGTTTCTATACACCATCTTTATCAAGAAACAGGGAAACATGGACAATCTTGATAGAACACTTACTGTACTCAACTATTAACACGAAGATCAATATATAACGTTCTTGGATTACCCAACTATATCTGAAAGAGTGCACAAATGCTTTCTATGACATCGCTGCCCCCTTTTTAACAGGATACACCATAAAAAGATCTTCGGAAATAAGATGCAAAACAGTACAAAACTAGTGAGGCGTCAAAAGGATGTGAATCAGTTAACAAAGAACACATATATCCTGAATTTCACAAACTTTCTCCCAAGTTATAGCATAAGGCACATAGTAGAACTGAGTTAGGCATCTACTTCATTAAGTAGATTTAGAGTACCACTTTGTTCTACAATAGAACAAATTGTGACGCTCACAATGAAACTCCATTGAAGATCTGTCTCTCTTTTCTCTCTATCTTTCAGCCAGAAGAAACATGTTTTTGGTCTGTTCAGTGGCAAGTGTCATTAAAGAAAGTGTAAATATGGCCAAAAAGGAGAACACATGGACAATGATTTCCCACTGGCTGCCTCTTTCGACTCCACCTATCTGAGGTCATTTGAATGTTCATGTCAGCTCTACAAATCTAGTCTGCAACGTCGCGCTCACTTAATTACTTCTAACTACTCCTTTTCCCTTTTTAAAATCACATCGTTACCCTGAGCAACATGATAAAAACAATAATGCACTTTTCACTGGGCAGTATATTGTCACTGTGCAATTGAGTTTAGCTGTGGATCAATGGATATGTTTACTAGGATTTATCCATTTGACTACGGTTAATCTATGAGGCCAACAAATCCGAGAAAGTGCTCTGTCATGAAAACAATCGATTACAACAGTGTCCATAAACTGTTCTCCAATCTGAATTTCTCTCGCTGATTTGCTAATTGTTACGTGACTGCGTTACATGTTGAACAGTTACCACTGCACAGATTGTAAGATTTGCTTCTTTCTCTTAATCACAGTAGATTTGTGAATCAAGACAAAAAATGTATGCGGTTTCAGCATCTACCTGCCATATAAGCTGCAAATGGTTAGGTGCTTATAATGCAATTTAGATGTTTTACATGTAGCTCTGTGAGATATTTCAATGTCTGATTCCATCCAACTCAGTCTTAAAGACTGAAACATTCGGAAATAATTAAAGCCTGTTTTCTGGAGTTATCCATATACAGAACATTCTACAAGTTTATTTCTCAAATTATTTCAAAACAGAAGAAAAAAAAAATCTTTAAATTGGATAGTGCGAACACAGTGCATACATATACAGGTTTCTGAGGGCAAAATATTCATATTATTTTTTAAATTTACCAATTAACCATAAATTAGGAAGGGCTTATTTTATCATAATTCAATACAAATGTACAAATAAAGTCAAATCAAGTAAAAGAAATCTAGTTTTCCAGACAAGCTTCAAGTTTAGTTATTTTTTCCAATGAGCTGTGGGATCCATGACAATTTTTCTAATGCCTTCAGCTTCAAAAATGTCCCGTCCAAAATCAATCTCTGCATACTGTAAGTCAACTACAGACACGGCTGCCATGCGGTTTCAAATGCTACACATTAAAATGATTTCCTTGCGTTTTAATGTGGTCGCTGCTGTTCTTGCTCTTGTTGTTCTTGTTTGTGTACACAGTACAGCACTTTCTGTTCCAAGGAGCTGTCTCTGGTAGATTTAAAGGTGTCACATAAAAAAATAAAATGTAAATTGAGGAAAGGAAAATCAAATAAAAAAAAAAAAATAAAAATCAAATAAAATCAGATAAAAAAAAAATAATAATAATATATCAGTCTGCTAGAGATAGCTTGTTAGAAAAGGTTTGTCAAGGTAGTTTGCGAAGGACTCCCCGAATCATGGCTGTCCAAACTAGAGGTGACGGAGGTCACTACAGTGATAGAGGGGTTTGTCAGGTCTGTTAGTGTGGCCGCGCTGGAGGGGGGGGTCAGGGCCCCACTGTCAGATGAGGGTGGAGGGAGTGAGGTGCCATCAGCCTTATCAACACCTCCATTCTCCTGTCGCAAAACGTTCCTTCTGAATTTGGCTCTTGCGTTTTGGAACCAAACCTGCAAACCAATCCCAATGTGGCTTTTACTTTTTGTTTTTAAGATTAATTTTTAAAAAGAAAGTATCAAATCATTTGTACAGTAGTTTACATATCAAGTTATCACAGCTATTACTGTATCAAGTTGCCCTTGCCTTATGTATAGAAATCTTTATACATTATTTTGAGCTTATGGGGCAGATAACAATGAACCAGTTAGCTCCTGAACACTCAATATAAGAATGTGGAGTTTAACAGCAAATCAAAACATTATTCCTATCCTTTTAAATTTGTTTTTATCTGTGAGAGTTGAATTACACCCTCTTCTGTACCACAGATAAAAAGAACACGTGCACTCATTATTAATAATCAGCTCAGTTTCTACGCTTAAGAACGACTTTTCTCCTTTCTTTCTTTCCCAAAGAAAATAACATTTAAGAATCTAGAAAATTTCAGATAATAACCCCTGGATATACATCTAATGACTAAATGGACCAAACAAACAAACAAAATCAAAGAGATGACTTCAATGATAATATTGGTATGAAATGAGAGGGACATGGAGGAGGAGTGGGGTGCAGACACGGATATGGGGTGATCAGATCAGTTAGAAGAATGGCTCTGTGCTTACCTGTAGAACTCTCTTAGTGAGGCCCGTTTTCTGGGCCAGCTGCTTTAAGTCCTTGGCATCTGGGTTGTGGTTGATGGCAAAGTAGGATTTCATTGTCCGCAGCTGATGGTGCTTGAAGGAGGTCCGCATGCGTTTGGTCTTCTGCGTTGGAGGGTAGGCCTGCTGGTCCCGGTCCAAGTGATCGGTGTCGTTCTCGTTACAGCCTGAGAGGGCAGAGAGCAGAGAACAGAGGTGGCTTAGAGTCCGAAAGGAACAACTGCAAAAGATGATGATATACACGTATGATATACATGATTGGTGATATATAAAAACTGGTCTTTTTGCATCTGAATCAGCTTCCACAGCACTCAAAGATTTTCTGATAATAAAGGAGTTCACACCACTTATCAAGATAACGTCTCTTAAATCAGGAAACTGCTTCAATCTTATTATTTGCATTGGGCCAATGAAATGTTACACTACATTCAAGGCTCAATATTAAATTGAATATCTTGTTACATGGTCTGGTTTTGCAGGGAAAGAAAAGACGCAATTAAGAGTTTTAGATTCAATCATGCATTCACATATGGACTTGATTGTGGAAAGGTCATATATTTCCAGTGACTTGCTTTGTTAACAGTTCCACCATATACGCTGTCAGGATAAACAAAGAAAGTTTGGTATATTTCTAACAAAAAATCAGACCATGCAAATAAGTGACAATCAAGAAATTCATTGACCTGAAATTAATTTAACCTCCACGCATATTGAAAGCCACTGGAAGTTATTGCTTTAATATAACCTGCGTTATTTGCTTAAAAAAAAAAAAAAAAAAAATTAATTGCTTAAAAAAAAAAAAAAAAAAAATTAACTAAACTAAATGATGTATTTTTACAGTGGGACTGAGCTAAATTATTTCTGCTTGTGTTTGCAAAGACTAATAGGCCTAATGGACCTCATTTATCAGTAGCTGAGTACTGCATGTGCATGTACTTAAAGATGGTGAAAGGCAAAAACGGATCCACTAAATTAAAGGCATGTTTGGCTAAACAGTCCTGCCGAAACCTTTAGCGTTGAATTAAAAAAAAATTAAATAAATCTTGACACCTTATTTCACTGTTGTATTCCTTTGATTTTTGCAGAATAAATACCTGTGATTTAAATCAACCCGTGATTGACTGTTAAACATTTATATGCTTGCAACTAAAATATACAATTACTAATAATCAATTGTTTATTAATTTAAATTTTCCAGTATAGAATCTGTATGTTAGAGCAGGTCTGTTATGATTATCTCTCACTTGACTGCACAAGGAGAGGAAGTCCAGCAAAGAATAAGCATAGGATTTCTAAATTATATAGTAGGTCGTATTGATTTTCATGTCACCTTGTAACTGAAATGCTGACCAGTTATTGTTTTTTCTTCTTCTCCGTGGCTGATAAAATATGAAATGAATCAAAACATTTCATCAGAAGGATGCAGTGAAACACTTTCTCAAAAAAATAATTATTGGCTTAAAATACAAATCATTTTGAATAAGGTGGGCATAGATTTAATAAACCAGAGAGTGCGTGTTTTCATTGTGGGGCGCATTATGGCGTGAGTTATGATTTCATTTTGGTGTTATTTGAGATTTCTTTTTTTATGCACCATTAATATGACAATCACTGACATCTATGTTCCTCTGTTCCAGCCTTCACTGGATTGTGTTTCACTAGATATTACCCACTAGGGGTCTCTATATCCAAACAAGACCAAACTTTACAGAGTGATATGGAATACTCAGTAGACCCACACCTTTCCCTTGTGAGAACTAACATGAATGTGCTCGCTAAAGCAAGAAACAAAACCTCAAACAAAACCTCATCCTATTTGTCATGAATATGACTCTCCTCGTGTGCAGAACGATATATTAACCTGGACAGTCTGAGATAATATTGAGAAATGTGTAAGTGCTGCGTTTCAGCAGAACACAGGAAAAAAGAGCACTTTGGAAAATGTGAAGGCTAAATGTTTCAGTTTTTCCCCAATTTAATTGATCTTGTTTTTAATTTCTGTCATATTTTTATTTTTGAGTTTAGGGGCTAATTAAAATGTTGTAAGGTTATGACTTTAAATAATTTGAACAATTTTGCACAAAAAAAGTGTCTCTTGAAATTGGAAAAGATTGTATTTAATTCTATTTAAATATCCCAAACAAAAAATATAATATTCCCACTGTGACCTTCACTGTGTCTGTTGTTTTTAACACTGAGTTCACAGTTCATCTGACTTTAGTTTAGTTTTTCTCTGTGGGATTTTTTTGGTTTTGTTTTGTTTTACCTGTTGTGGCTGCATTATATTCTAACATTTAGTCGCAAAACACAATGCTCAATGCTCCAATGGTCATTCTTCTATTAAGGCATCCATGAGAACTTTAGGATTTGCATAATCTCTTGAAACTGTGTTTCCCAATAACAAACCAAAGCTCTTTCAGCCGGAGCGCTGACTGACTGTACAGTGTTGTGCTTTGAGCCCCTGGCCTCTCTCCCTGCAGCAGGCCCCTCTGCACGGCGCTGCTGTGTCCCTGAGAACTGTGTTGACCGCCGGGACAGGAGGTCAGGGATTCCAACGTCACCTTCAATTAACGAAGAACAATTAACGCGCAGATTACCCTTATTCCTCCCCATTCACCGTGAACAGAGGAAACTTGGCGCACAATGACAAACTTTCTCAACCGCACACTAATTCGCAGAAAAAGCGACAACAAAATGGGGACGCTGCAGGGGAGGGTTGGGGGGGGTCGGGTTATAGGCTAACATTCAGCGATTCAACGCGAGATGAAACCTACATTTAACAGCAGCTTAATGTTCACTGTGATTACACGTTTTCTGCCTTCCAATAAAAGTCAAAAGACTGCACACAAGGCGTGATTTTAGCCACGATTTTTTTTTTTTACGCATCAGTCCCAGACTACATTTACACCCTTCACATGCCATTCTGCACATTTTGTTTTGACCTAAATTTGTTGTGATTATAAAAGTCGATGATCAAAGTTGACGGCGAGGTCAGATTTCGCTCATTCTCAGTGCAACATACGCCACGGTTTAAAGTAAAACAACAAAAAAACACGGTGCGTAAAAGACGCGTGGACAGATGCAGATCAATTAGCTGCAGGCGCAGTTGCACGCACACAGTGTTCACCTACATTTCCACTGCCCACAGGACAGATGCATTACACATGGAAGGTAGACCCACGGCTGTTACAGCTGGGGTACTGAGGAACAGTCTGGATTAAAAAAAGCGAGAGTGTTCTGCGTAATGGAAAACAAATCTTTTTTTTATATATTCCATTTTGATTTATTTGTTTATTTGTGTGTGTTTTGACTTAACTTTAATTATTTCTGTCTTAATAAAGTTCAATTTAATTAATATGACAACGCTTGGTCAAAAAAATGTCCGACCACCATGTGGATTTTAGTGAAGAATAGTCCGCGTGAACCACAATGCGCCAAAAGCGTCCAAAACTAAGGTCACCAACCGGAGCGGTTCAGTGGGTTCCAGGATTTAACCAACATGATGAATAGTTTAGTGTTTAATTTCACAATAATATCATAGAGGTTATTAAACTTAGTCTGTCACTGCCCTCTCTATTGGCCTATCCACACAATATATAGAGCAAACAGATAAATAGTGGAGCTGAGGTACAATTTACAAATGGTGTTTGTGTGTTCTTAACGTGAGGCCCTGGTCCGAGCATCATGCTCCCTCTCACCTGCGTTGTAGCTGGGTATATCTATCCCCATGGCCGGGCTCTTCCTCTTGCGCGGCCTTCCCTTCTGTGCCGTACCGGTGCCGTTGAAGTAGGGTAAGGAGAGGCCGCCGCCCTTGGCTGCCAGCTCGGCAAAGTTGAGCTGAGGATGGTAGTCCGGTCCTTGCACCAGCGTCTCAAAGTGGAGCCGGCAATACACAAGGCTGTCCTTCATGCCGAAGTGGTCTCCGGTAGTCAGCGTCTTGTTGCAAGTGGTGCACGTGAAGCAGCTCAGGTGATACACGGAGTCGCGCGCCCGCATCACCATCTCCGAGGCCGATATCCCGAGGTGGCAGCGCGCGCACCTCTGCACGGAGAACCTTCTGGAACAGACAAACCGTCAAGACTCCTCATACACAGACACCAAGTGAGACAAAACACAAAGACAGAGGCGCTGGGCAGGTTTTCCTAAATATAACCTGCACTGTCATTGGCTAAAACACGCCAACTAGGTTAAATATTATTAGTGACACAGCTTTAGGACGCATGGAAACACCATAACAGTCCTGTATAATAGAACCACATCTGGCCTGGTCGATTATTTTGTTATGTGCAAAAATATTTTTGATCTACGCATATTTTCTCTCTTTAATAATTAAAAAAGTCAGCCTACAGCCTCAGTGATACAATCGAGTATTGCTGAGCTCCTGGCAGTGCAGCTGACACTGGACACAAAAGACTGCAGGTAGACAAAAGACGGAAATGTAGTTTTAGAACAACAGCAATGCTTTTCTGTCATGGCTTAATTTACTGTTATACTAACCTATGCATTGCCTTATAAATGTATAATAGAATATGGGACATCACATCTGGCTCATAACAGGATTTTCTTCACTGGTTATTTTCCATATTCCATGCTGGGTCACTGTACATGCTGACAAAAGCCACTGAGGTGCATTATTTTTGAAAATAGAAATAGGTGTGGGCCTTTGTGTCTGAGAGGGTGACTCATACGTTAAGTTAATGTTGTTTGCATTACACTCAGAGCCAACGAATAAAAAGTACAATGTTCATATCGTAACTTATTTCCAATTAACACCATGCAGGGCCCCTGGGAGACTGTTATGATTTTACTTAGACAAGAAAGAGGCTTAATTGGAGCAAAAGGCTTCAACATAATTTAAGATGAACAGACACAGCCTGTTGAGTCAGAGATCACAGAGGCTGTGCAAAAGTTTTTTTTGTTTGTTTTTTTTTTTTGTCCAAGAGTTTAAAATGCATTTTTCTGTAAAGTCAGCAGCATAAATGAACCACTGCGTGCGTGCGTGTGTGAGGGTTTGTGTACGCGCCTGGCTTCGAGTGAATTTGAGACTATAGTTTTTAAACCTTCATTTTTCTTACCTGTAGTAATCCTCCTTGCAATAGATACTCCCATCCTTGGCAAAACACGTTAGCTCCGACTCCAGCGCTAGTTTACATTCACAGCATTTGAGGCACCGCAGGTGCCACTGTTTGTCCACGGCCAGGAGGTAGTATCTATCCGAAATCTTGCCGCCACAGCCGGCACACAGAGCAGGCTTCTCCGGGCTCATAGAGGGCATGGTCTGAGTCAGAGAGAGGGACACAGAGAGAGGTAAGATGGTGGAAACTTTTTTTCCTTTAAAATCTTATGCAACATACACGATGCAGAAAGAGAAATAACAGGCCTTTAATCATGGCCATAATATTAGTTTATTTTTTTATTTTTTTAAATATAGAGCAATTTATGCAGGCTCGGAGTATTAGAAGGAATAACCTCCATCTATCAAACACAACAAAAACAAACTGTTTCTGAATTTAATTTAATATCGAAAATAATAACAAACATTTGTGTTGCAAACTGGACATTTTATTAGTTCATTAACTCCAAGTTCACTGTGACACACATATTTAAATATTGAATGTAAGGCTATCCAAAATTATTAAAAAAATATTTGTCCAAGGTAAAATAAAAACTCAAATGTAGGTTTAATAAAAACATTTATAATAATAGTTCACAGTGTTTTTGTCAACAGTTATTTGTATAATTGTCTGAAATTAAATGAGCAAACTAAATATTGCTGCTTTAATATATAATGCTTTATTTATTTCACGTTGAGTGAAATATATATTTAGAGAGCTCTACATGTAAAGTTGCAGCCAGTTTGTGTTTTTAGGAATGATCTTGTGCAGTTATTGAAATAACAGGACATTTAAAGTACAGTTAAGAAATTAACTATCAGGAAAAAAAAGAATAATTTTGGATTTAGATCAAAATATTTTTCCATAATTAAAAGCACAATAATAAATCCTCCTCACAGGTCTCCTACTTACCCCCAAAACAACTGTAGGCTACATTTCCACGCACGTTAACGGTGTGTCGTCGTTAAAGCAGCGACGATGGTTTAAAGTTTTAACATGAATTCAAACACAGGTCAGGCCAGGCTCTTACCGACTCTCTCCCGTTGAGCTGCATGCCCTTAGCCAGGCGCGACTCCGTTTTCGACCTTCTCTCCATCTCCTCCATGATCCCTTGGATGTGATCCCCGGAGATCCCGTGGAAAAGCATGGCTCCGGGTCCTGGACGCAACGTGCAACTGCCTGCCTCTGTCTTGCAACCCACAACTTCCATATACTGTACCGCAGCGCTGCGCCCCGCTCTCTCAGCGCATCCAAATGTGGGGCTCTGAGGCTCTGAGAGAGAGGCACGGGGGGAAAAAACAACAACAACACAACCCCAGAGATTCAGATCAGCTCCACGTCAGAGTGCAAAAGGCAACTGGAAGAAAACGAAGAAACTACAGCATGGGTGGGACAGTAAGAGTTGTAGTAGTGGTGGTGGTGGTAGTGGTGGTGGTTGGAGGTATGCACCAGCTTTTTTTTTTTTTTTCTTCCCCCCCTTCTTCCCGTGAATGTCTCTCCTCCAGAAAGAAAAAAAAAAGAAAAAAAAAAAAAAGATATAGTCCAAATGATGCGACAAACCGGTGTGGAAGTGGTGGAGGTGGGGAGGGAGGAGGGGAGGGGGGCTTACAGTGTGAACACTCGCCAAAAAAAAATAATGACACAAAGTTTTTGTTGTTTCTTTTTGGGTGATTTCTCTCTCTCTCTCTCTTTCTCTCTCTCTCTCTCTCTCTCCCGATTTCCCAGTCAGGGGTTCCTTGGTGCTTGGAGGTCAGGTTGGGACTGCCTGGATTTGAGAACCGTGTCCTATTTGTGAAGAGCCCGCAAAGCCTGCCCAGTCTGAATAATTTGGTAGGAGGAGTTCCCCCTCTCTCTCTCTCTCTCTCTCACTCACTCTCTCTCTCTCTCCTCTCAGTCTGTGTCTCTCCCCCACACACACACTCTCTCTCTCTCCTCTTTGCCACTGATTTCTATTCACCAACAAAGAGCTGTCACTCTTCCCTCAAAAACTCCCGATCCTGGCTGCGCGCAGGACCCGCTATTTTATGGTATTGACATTTTCATTACTTTTATTCCCCTCCATTTACAGGAGGATGCTGGATCAGAAGATGCGCAGTGTGAAACAAATGGGCTTGAGTGTAAATGTTTAATTTATCTAACGTGTCTTGAACAAATAATATGCATCTGAAGTACAATAAAAGTCTCATGAGTTTTATTGAAAGGGGGTCAGGAATGGAGAGAAGTGGATCTCCTACATGTTGCAGGAGGATCTGGTTTCATTTGGAGTTTGAGGTTTTAATATTTTGAAAACATTCATAGTTTGAGGGTTTTAATCCATTCTTGATCAGGCTGGTTGTCCCATAATAACAGAACAACTCTTTCTGTGTGTGTGTGTGTGTGTGTGGTATTAATGTATTGTTTGGGGCGGGGCAGTGATCAGTGATAGGCTAGAGGGCGGGGACAAATTGTATTAAACAATTTGAAAGACAAGGAATTTTTAAACACAAATGAATGAGATTTTTTATTTTATTTGTTTTAAATAAAATCAGATTCTTAACTATTACAATCTATTTACATCCAAACACACACCGGCTTGTTTTTGTCCAAAACATCCAAACACACTGATGCTCTATAATTTAATATTATAATAATGTAAATATAGGCGTGAAAGATCTATATTTTTGCACAATTCAACGCTCGTTTGAAACAGATATAATTCACAGCCGAGCATTCGTGTGTTTCCTGTGATTTAGGCCAAAATCGTGTTTACCTGCTACAGCAGAGATGATTATTGTGAATTTCTATATTCTTCACTTAAGATGATCTGCACTGTGGAGGCGTCTGTGGAGCTGGAATAAAAGATCTGTGTCACCTTTAAAGGGTGTGAAAACTCAGACGCAAATAAAAAAAAAAAAAAAAAAAGGGGGGGGGGGCACACGGGAATATGTGGCTTTTCTGTCCAGACACACACACACACACACACACACACGTAGGCCAAGTATGGTGACAACAAACCAAAATGAGGCAGCTCATGGTCTGTATTTTGACTTACACAACACAGGCCTGTGCAGCTGGAATCCGGACAACGAGCTATACGGTTTCTCAGGAAAACAGAACATATAGTGGCAGAATCGGCCCATTAATAGATTTACTGAGGCTCAGAGGGGGGTTTGCAGGTGTGGATGCTTCATCTCAAGACGTGTTACATTATCATGTGCACCCACCCCGCCTCCAACCACCCCCCCTCCCCCCCCCCAGTCACGTCCACCCCTCCCCACCACCACCACCACCACCATGAAGTTGTGTAGACTTTAATTGGAGGCCCCTTGATAACAGCGCTATAAGACAAAGCTTGAACCCCTTTCCCTTGGACGGACTGGACCTGCAGCTGTTCTGAAGAAGCACAGCGTTCATTTGCGCTCTGTCAGTGTCTCAGCAGCAGCCACGGGGCGGTGAAAAGAGACTCAAAAAGGACACACGGATTTCATTTCACCTGGACAAAGACACCCTAAGAGGAGTGATCAACTCAGCTCTGTGTGATGTCTAATCTGCCTGTTTTTTTTTTTCTTCCTCCTGCTTCCTCCCCGAACATTTTTTTTTCTCATATCAAAAAAGGCGGACTTATTCACACAGCAAAAAACATAAATACTCTATGTGCATCCATCATATCGTTCATGTCGATAACGGATAATGTTTTGACCCGTTGCCTCCAGCAGTGACATTTCATTTGACTGAAGAAGGGTTTAACGTGTAATGTGTCAGTGAACACTAAGGGGCTGAGGGAATAATGCTTTTGTTTCCATTTCTTTTCCAATAATTATGATATCACCCGAAAGTAAATATTTATTAACGAATCCGTTTTTTTCCCCTGTATTTTATGATTTCAATTCATAGTGTGTCATTTGGAGAAAGTCTGCAGAGATGAACCAAAAGCCAGTTCACCAAATCACGACAAAAAAAGTGACAATGTTCACTTTGGAAATAAGAGTTTTCTAAATGTATTCTAATAATCAACCAGTCACATTTCATTACTGCCTTTAAATAAATATATGCTGCTGTGTCATTTTTCGTTGAGTTACACAGAATGACCTGCCCTAATTTAAAATGTGCCCTCATGTTTGAGCAAATTAAAGCTTTTAAAAACACATAATAAGCGCTACTTATCCATGCTCTGAGCTCCATTCAAAAGCTCTGACGCTTTTTGAAAAAAATGAAATAAAAACAGTGTTAACATAAGTTTAAAATGACGTATAAAGCCAGGGTGGTTCAGTGGGCCCCTTTCATGTAAATATAGAAAATAAAACCTCATCTGCCAGCCTCCAATATGAACAAAATGACTTTGAGGTAAGCGTCATCTATTTATATTTTCTCCAGGAGCGTTTTAACTTGCATGGTTTTGATTCCACTTATGATATATGCTTGCATAATTAATATTGTGGGGGGTAAAAGCACTTGTTTACATCACTCCGTAAATAAAAACATAGGTAGAGAGAGTTTAGATAGCTCCCACACATCGCTGTTTATCTCGGAGAATATTACCCATGGATTTATTACGCATCAGATCTGTGGCGCGTTGCTCCACGCGCTCTCCTCCGTCTCTTTTTGTCAAAAAGCCAAAGCTGTCTTATTATTTTCATAAGAAGACATATAGAAAAGGTCTTACCTGAGGCTGTGCCGTGTGTGTGAGAGAGATCCCTGTGCAGCGTGCAGGCTGTGGAGCTCCGGACTGTGCGCACTGAGGAGACAGAGGAGACGCTGCCGGTAGATGGGGGGCTGTTCCTCGTTTCTGAGCTTACACTTCGAGTTCGAGCGTCAATTAAAACACAAGACATTTAAATATTCCTCTCCCGTATGCAGGCAAACCCTCAGCACAGCAGAGCACAGCACACACACTGAAAATGGCAAATCATGAGCCAATGGCCTACTCAGCGTGTAGGTTATAATGTGTGATGTAAATTAAAGGAGGATAAACTCTATAATCTGGAGTCGGTCATCACCAAATGGCAAATAGGATTAGATTGAGGAATATTTCAGCCAAATCAGATGGCTTTTTTTTTTTTACCCTCTAATAAACGCCACGTCTTGTTTTGGCTTGTGAATTCACATCCTAAAGTTTTATTTTGATCCCAAAAGACGAGTAAAGCGTTCAAGTTATGGCACCACACAGCTCTTAAAATTCTAATCACAAAATCTGCAGTCACTTATGGCGCATAAATGAGTTGATGTTGTATGAGATTCAAAAGAAATGAGCACGGTTACAGCTGGAATCTGACTGGTGTGAGAGCACAGGTTTGTGTGAATAAAGAATTGGATGGTCTGCTTAACGAGATCAATCAATCTGACAAAGATGTGCAGCACAAAGCCTGCTGAAGGGGGGGAAAAACGATTTGGTATTGATACGAATCGAAATTATTTTTGGAGTAAAAGTGCAAAAATCATTTCTGAATTTTACGTATTTTAATCACCAACCAAAGAGTGTGGACCATCATTTTTCTTTAATTTCACCGTATTAAAACAGCACAGACGTTTTTAAAAAAAAAAACTATATTTAATAATAATTCAAAGGTAATTCTGCCCTATTTTTCTAATTTTCCACTGTTTATGTTTCCAATAATAACATCATTATATAAAACATTTAAACATTTTCATCCTTGGGTTCATATTCCTGATATAAAACATTTAAACATTTTCATCCTTGGGTTCATATTCCTGTGATGTATGTCTATCCATGTGTCTCACCTGGAGAATAGAGCTGACAAACTTCATATTAATTCAATGCAGTGTGTGTGTGTGTGTGTGTGTGTGCGTGCGTGTGCGTGTTTAGCCAGGAACCGTTGAACACACATTTGGCCTCATGTTGCAACATCTAATGAATAAAGAAATTGTGTTGATGAAAAATTTACCACTATTCAATAATGATTTTTTTTTTTTTAGTAAATATTAATATTGTTTATGCTTTGAAGATGATTTGATCGAGGCCTCTAATAAGACTGTATTTTTTAGTGGTAAAACAAATATTCATTATCTAATGATGTAATGCTTCTTTTTCATTTGGATTGATGTCATTTCCTCTTGCATTATTGGATTATTACTCACTTGACAGGCTAAACAATATGACTACAATCTATTTAATAATGTAAAACAGTTTAAAGTGCCTAGTTTTGAGGTATAAATGGATTTAAATTGACATCAAGTGAATAGAATATTGTGTGAGTGAGCACTGGGGATGAGAGCAAAGGGTGACAATTAATTACACCTCTGCACTGCTTGCATAAATGATCATGTGCCATACTGCTAACAGTCAGTTTGCTTTGCTCCTTCCGCCTGGGCTGACATCACAATGTATCTCATCAATAATGCAACGGCACTGAGATCCATTTCACTGTGTACCACAACACGTACCGTGCACACAGCGTTCTCCAAGCATGATACCCAGACAGGCTCTGCAGAGTGCGCAGTTCAACAGTGAAGCCACAGATACAGCATCAACCCGGGATGCCCGCCTGCCTCTCTGCCTCCCTGCCTGCCTTGCTCCTAGGGCATGGTGGTTAGATTACCACACATCCAGGGTTCATCTGGAGTTATCATTTCTGGGTCACCTCAAGTGACACTCAGCCCTGCAGACGGAGCTCTCAGTCACTCCCAAAGCACGGCCAGAAAAGGAGAGGAGGCGAGGTGAGAGGCGAGGAGGCAAGGAGTCGAAGGGAGGCAAAAAAAAGAAGGAGGAGAGGAGAGAGGAGGAGGCGGGAAGGCTCTCCCAGGATCGACTGTGGTGCAGGGAACCACAGGCTAAACACTGACAGAATGAAGGAGTGGGAAGGGGAAGGGAGAAGAGGAGGAGGAGGAGGAATAGAGGGAGGAGTGAAGCACTGTAAAGCTGTATCCCAGTCACATGTATCCCAGTCACATGAGCCGGGGTGGGTGGGTGAGAGGATGGTGAGACATCCTGGAAATATTTACAAACACACAGTGGACATGGCTTCATAATTATTGGAGGGAATGAAATAAAATAAAAATAAAAAATAGACGAGCAGGCGTGACATATGACCAAAGCGCCTCCTTTTATAGCTGATGCCTCGAATTAAAACGTCTAACAGTGATTTAGACAAATAATGATAGACAGGAATAAGCCTATAAATAGATTTTCTGAGGCGTCTCAGCCCTCATGTAGTCTGCATTTTCCTTTCCATCCTTATTTTCTCTCCAGGTCTTTCTCCCTCACTTTTTCTCCCTTCTCCTCCTCCAGCTCCCCGCTTCTTCCACTTTCTCTTTTCTGTCTCTTCCAGCCAACGCTCCCCCTTGCCACTTCCCTTCACCCCAACCCCCCCCCCCCCCCCCACTACCTCTCACCACCACCACCACCACCACCAACACCACCACCCCCCCCTACCTCCCTCCACCCCTCCTTCGATCTCCTCCCTGCTCTGCTCTGCTGGAGCTCAAATCACAACCCCGGTCCCTGGCAGATGGAGGATAGGAGAGAGAAGCTCTTAACTAGCCAGCCTGAGCCTCTGCTCTCTGCACACCAACTGCTGCCTGCCTCCCCTCCCTGCCTCCAACAGCACACAGCCACCTCCACCCACCAAACCCCCCTCCATCTCCTCTGGGGACAGAGTATCCTCCTGGGGAATGGTGCGCGTATTAGTCCATATCTGGCCACACTAGAAAGGACATGTAAACATAATAGATGGATGTTCTTTATCGCTATAGAACCTTACAGGGCAAAGCAGCTCTTCGCAGAAGGCACAGTGCTTTGGGTTGATGCTTGTATATGGTGTAATATTGTCAAACAGTCTCTTTCTTCCTACTTCAGCCATTCATTGAAAACAGAAGAGTGTAATAAACACAGTTAGTGTAAAAGCTTAAAAAAAGAAAAAAAGAAGCAATACATCACTTGTCTTTTAAGTGCAGACCAGAAACCATAGATATGACTGCACCGATGTGAAACCAGGAGGGAAATAAACAGGCCAAAGTGCTCCTTGGGCACTTAGGTGCCTGCGACTGCCCCTGACTCTCCTTTTATCTGGGCTCATCTGGCGGCTACGACTTGGCCTGGCATGAGCCTGACCACCAGTTGCGGTCTGAGGGAGAAACTGCTCCTCTGTGCTATTTGCAGCCCTGTCTGTCCAAAGGAATCTAGCGCGATGACTGTCACTCAGTGGCCATGTGTGTTTTTTATCACTAATTCTACCACAGGGATCAGGGTTGTCCATATGACCACTGTGGAGGCTGCTGCCCCGAGGCGAGCTGACATTGTCTGTGTAGAACGACCAGACGTTGATGCAGGGGCTGCTCAAATGCTGCTTGAATATCAAGACGCACGTGCATGCAATCCACATGTGCACGCACGCACGCACAAAAACAGTACAAAGCAGTGGCTGCCCAATTGCTGAGACTGATGTTCCTTTCACTCATCATACGGCTGACACTCAAGTTGTTTTTTTGTTCCCTGCCAACCCTGTGTCAGTTCTTGGCTGGTCTGACCAACAGTGATGGAGACACTGTAGCTGACTGTGGTTGGGGCCATTGGCCGCAGGGCTACTGCGCTTGTTTGAGATGGTGACAGAGGGGGAGGGTGGGGTGTTGAGGGAGGAGGAGGAGGGGGGTGGGGGGGGGCTCCTTGGCCTGTCAACTGGTTGTGACTGGAGCCTGTCCGGTCACAGCTCCAAACTGGACAGCTCTCTCTTTCTCTGCGGCTAGTGCCATCGTCCTGTAGAAAGGCACACGGTGTATAGCTGCCACTCTGCTCCAGCGCAGCATATGCTCCAGCTGAAGGTCAGAGATGTTCAGTCCAAACGCCTGAAATAAACACCTCACATGTCTTGGCTTGGCTGCTGTAACTTGGGAGCACATCTGCACTCAGGGAATACAACTCTGTATGTATCTGTGTGTGTGTGTATGTGTGTATATATTTGCTTATTTTGAGAAATAAAACTTTAAAAAAAATTTCTTCATTTTTCATCATTCTTCTGGTATTGCATAATACAGCTAAATTCAACAAAATGAATTCATTCATGAATAAATTTTATTACAGCATTTCCTGAGTAATGGCATTAATGTTATAAACTTGTCCAATACAATAAAATGAGCTTGAATGAATTAAAGACTAGGGATCAGAAACAATTTGCCTGCAAGACAAGAGAAAGGGGATGAAAAGGGATGATCAGATCTTTAGTTAAATGCTCTTTCATTGTGGAAGTGTGTGGCATACTGAATGGTACAATTAAAGATTTAATACACTGCTGCTGCTGAAGATGATGATGATGGAGGTTGGGTCGATTTTCAAGTAAATTTCTCCACAAATGTGTCCAAGAGATTGCTGTGCTGTTTGTGTCTCAGTCACCAACTGTTAGACTAGAACATGATAAGAAGAAGAAGAAGGAGAAGGAGAAGGGGAAAAAAAAAAACATTTCAAACTGTGCCATCACTGGATTGGGAAGACGTGGAGGGATGAGGCAGACATGAAAGTTGGCCTATTTCATGGTCAGGCTGCGGGACCGCCGAGGCCCTGAATGGCAATGCATCTACTTTAATGTGACAGACAAGTCCCTAGGCAAAAACCCGCAGAGCCGCGGCAGGCAAGCGGGCCCAGGTACTTGATGAGTGTGACACCTTCACCGTCCCGCTGTAGAAATGTTGCTGCCGCACGCTCCGCTGCCTCGGTTTAGAATAACACCAAATAAATTCGCCTCTCATCCCGCCTGACGACGCGTCCCCGAGAACCTGTCCTCCCCAGCACTGTTGGGATCATGAATCTCCTTGTAGCCGCTCACAGGGCTTTGCTCCGATCACTAAGCACTTGCCTTTGGGACCCACCTGCCGAGGAAAATTGTGGCCGCGCCAGTAGGCGGCTGCAACAGAATTCCGCGGCAGACACATCCTCTCATCCCGACGCTGTTTGCCCAATCAGGCGGAGACAGGCGAATGTGTGTGGCAGGTTCTGAGCCAGCGCCTGAAGGCATCGCGCTGCCTACCCACATGCACTCACAAATCACAAATCGAGTGGCACATCTTTCCTCGACATCTCTCGCACGCACAGGTAGTGCTGCATGAGCGCTTGACCTTACCTTGTACTATTACTGTGGGCTACAAAGTGTGCTGTTTAGTGCAACCTTTATTCTATATTGGCCTATTAGGAGCCACAGGGTGTTCTGATGGAGTAAGCCTGCCTATGCATGTGTGCGTCCAAGTCTGAGCTGATCTATTGCAGTGCTGGGATAAGAGGGCCCACGAGTTCATTAGGCTGCAGCTCAGGAGAGCAGCCGCAGGGAGCTGCGCTGTAGCCAAGTGTTGCCAGGAGGCTGAGCTGCGCGTCCATTGGGGAGGGCTGCTGTTGATGTCCATGGCATGTTTGTTAACAGCCTGATTCCATCAAGTGGTGTAAACGCAGAGCAGCCAAGTGTAAGGGCTGACCCTTGGCCCCTGCCTATTTTTAACAACATAGTGTTTCAGTCAAAGGTAGACAGTTCAGTCGAGCACTTGTGGAGTGTAAATGATGCTAAGATTCATGCAGGGGTACATTTGGGAGAGAGAGAAAAATAACAAGAGATGCAAAGCAAAAGAGCAAAAGATTCTCTGAATATCTATGGTTACTTTCGCTTATATGCCCTTTATCTGGAGGGCGAAGATCTAAAACGCTCTTTCAGTTTTCATCTCCATACTCCCGCAACCCTTGTAAATGCATCAGAGGAGTGGAATACCGCAAAATATTAAATACTCTTCGAGAAAACCGAAAATGGAGCTCAAGGCATTTCATTGGACATTCGAGAAAAAAGTATCAGAAAAACACAGCAAAACCAAAATGTGATAAAAGACATTTCACATGAGGTCCTAGTGAACAAATCCTTTTCTCCTACTTGCCTTGTCTTAAGAGAATGAAAAGAATCCAGAGAATAGTTGTGATTCATAGGAGGTAGGGATTGCACAGACATTACCCATATTTCATCATTTAGTACACTGCTAAAAAAATGACTCTCAAGTGGTCCAAACAACGACAGGCAGAAGATGAGCAATGTGTGGTGGGTTCCATTCTTCACAGGCATTTTACCTTTGTCATGTTAGCCTATACATAAAACAGAGAATTAAACTGTTTCTTCATTGCAGGGTCCTTCACGTTGACTTGGCCATATGGACACTAGAGGAGAAAATGAAATAATTAAATGGTGCTAAATGGCTGCATGTGGAGAAGGACTTCAGTCACACAGAGAACAAGATGCAGACGTGTAGAGAGCGAAGCACGCAGGAGGAGCAAAGCTTAAAACAAAGGAGAACAGGATGAGGCCCAATCAAATGGGACAGACGAGGGGAAGACAGAATGGGACGTGAATGAGCACGGCAGGACAGACGATAACACTGGATGGTATAGGACGGGATGTGGACTAGAAAGACTAGAACAAGTGTCACTGGGACACAACAGAAGTGAAGTGAGCAGAAGGAGAGCTCTTTCTCCTCAAAGTATTTTGAGGATAATGTGATCATGAAACCCATCCTGCATCTATATCCACCTCATGAATGGAGTGTTTATGAAGAGAGAGTGTTCACCAAGATTGATTCCTGTCAACAAACCTAACACCTGTAGGTGTAACTGTGAACTATGCGTTTCATTGATCTTTAAGCCAATAAACTTTAAACCAAAACCAGTAATTCTATCTGTAAATAAATGTGACTCAATATAAGTGATGCTTATGAAACAGCCTCAATCTAACCCAAATAACTAAACAAATTCATATTTTTTTTACCTTTCATATAAGATAGACTTAATTACTGAGCTGATCCTACACTCCAGTCCACCTACAGTCCATAAAAAGCTGGATTTTTGCCTATTTATAAAATACCACCACAGTTAGTTTGTTCTAGTTGTTGCTTCACTAGAGAATTTTACAGAAGGGTTAATTTGACAACAGACTGACAACACCTGCATGAATAGGTGATACTGCTCTCATTCAGGACCCTTAAGAATCATCACTTCAGTTCTGAAGCTTTTGTGTAATTCAGGCTTACGGGCAACATCTGCCTTCAGCAGCAGGTAAATCAATCAAAGTAAGTTTACTTTCTTACACTCACTTCCACCGCGTAACATTTAGCACATGCTGTACAATGCAGCAAACGGGAAGCTCAGAGTGTTGATTGAATATTAAAGATACATTCTCATCCAAAGTGAAAGGTCTTAAACGCATTTGTGAAATGAAAAGTATTCAGTGAAATTAGCCCTGTTAATTAAATTATTCACCATCATTTTCAGCACCATGGACAGCTGATGTTAAGATGCCCTTAACAGCCATGCACACAAGCTGTTTTTTTATGCAATGTCCCGGGCAAGAAACACCATTAAAAGAGCAAAAACATATTTTTAATCATGAGCTTATGGAAGTCTCCATTGTTAAACCACTACTGCTAAGTTTTATTTACGTTATGTTTAGTGACACTGACGACTTCAGACATATCCTGTGATTACCTGGAAGTTATAGCAACTAGAGGCATGTAAAAAAAATAAATGAAAAAAAAAGCACCATTACATAAATAAAGTTACAGATTTCTCTGGCTTTGTTGGAAGCATTTACAGTAACTTAAGTACACAACTCAAAAAAATATATATCACAGGTGGTGCATTTTTAGACACATAAATGTTAAAATGTTAGATATTATAGGTAAGGTGAATTATCATTGGGGCTAAAGGGTCCAGAACAGAAAGAAGCTTATGAGGATGGAGCAGGACAAAACATAAGCAGCCACGACCAGATGGAGAGAAAAACCATGCGCACTCAACAAACACACAACCTGGTATAACAGAAAACAAAGAGCTCACATGTCTGCACGCGCTGCCACAGCATTTCCCTCTCTGGAGGTGGGCATACTCTGTGAACACCTTGTACCCACTGGAAGGGTCGACATACATCTGCTTCTTTGCCTGAACATAACGACGATATTATTATTAAATTAGCAGGACACACAAACATGTATGCCGGTGTGTGACCCCCGCATACATAACCATATACAGTATACACACCTAAACACAAAGGCACGTGTGAGCATATTACTGAATATGAACATATACATAGAGACAGATTGCTTTGGGTCGAGGAGAAGAGGGAATGGATGACCTCTATGCATAGAAACAGATGTAAGACAGTCTAACTCTTATGATGTTACTAATTAATTAGTGCTGTCCTTTTGTGTGCAATTCAGTAGGTGAGGATCTGCAATGATTAATCAACTGGTAGCATCGTAATAAGTTTTATATTCCCTGCATATCGCATATTTTTAAGCAAGAAAAAAAACAAAACATATTTCAGACAATCATTATTTCGTTTTGACTGATCGTTTATCTTGCATAGACGCACAAACACCTTCTGCATGTGAAAAACACTGAACTCCTCTGCCATCCCTTAGGAAGTTAGAAAATGTCATCTCTCAGTCTGTTTCAAACTGAAAGCCCACTAGTTGGTGAGCTTTGACAGGCCACAAAGCGAAAAAGGCCCCAGGCTTTTTGGTGACACGGCCTGTCATTTCACATGGCATTGCAGGGGCACATAGTGAAGATGGCATAGCTGGGCCCCCTCTGTATTGTGCTTTTCCCACCCAAGTCTTACCACTCTCCTCAGGTCGCGGCCAACTTGCCTCAATTTCATCCACACTCTGAAGCACAATATTTACAACAGATCCGCCTAAAGGCAGGCAAATGACACCTATTCAGTACTGTCATCAGCACAGAGCTCCCTGGATCTGTTTGATGGAAGAGCAAGCGAGATTTGTTGGATGTGATGAATCTGACAAAAACAATGGTCATCATTACTTACATGACATGTACGGTGTATAAAGAATTGGGTAGGTATGCTTAAATTTGGAAAAAAACTTACATTTCTTTCCATCACATGTGCCCAATCCACCCACAGTCTATTTGATACTGACTTTAGTTAATTAAAAGAAATTACAGTTATATTTTCCCCCACTAAGGACCCACGGGGAACCCTGCCCTGGGGACAGGTGGGCTCTGGAGATACACCACAGCTGTCACATCACACCTGATATCAGCTTACATCAACACTGGTCTAATTGGTCTAGTATTATTTGTACTGATGATAAATGTAAAACATAAATGTGATGCTCTTAGTCATGTTTTTCAAAAATCCTGCATGGTAAAATGCAATTTATAATGATATATATATGAGATATATATATTATACATACATACTACATACATTACAGACATAGAAAAAATCATCATACATACACACACACACACACACACACACACACACACACACACACACACACACACACACACACATCTACAACTGACCTTACACATGTTGAATTTGTTTTGTTGCTTTGTGTCTGTATCACACGTTCACTGTATTTTTATTCACTAACGACAGAATGCAGCAGTACTCTGTGCATTGTTAATATGGTTTAACTGTAGTCAGCTATGTCCTTATATTAACAGTTTCAAACTAAAACATTCACTCAGGTCCTGTACTAAAGTTTTGATACACTTTGTACAGTAGTTCCTTTATTCCTCAATTATTCGACAGATTTGTAAATTCAGATTTTATGTACAAAGACATGGTCCAACTTATAAAATATGATCAACAGACCTTTTTTCCACAGCAGCCACTTTTGATATCAGGGTCAAGGCAGGTGTTTCCAATCAAACTAATTAAGGTTCAGTTCCATTTAGTGCAGCAGAGACTTTCCAGTGAGTCAACATGCAGCACAGCAGCAGCACCCTGACTCTGTTTGACCTGAATGGAACAGAGCCTTAATTAGTATCATTGGTAACACCTGTTTCATGTCAAAATGGCTGCTGTGAAAAAAGTCTACAGAAAACAGTAACTTGCTACAATATTTAAACGATGCTTTCTTGTCGATCAGTCTGTATGCGGCATTATAATTAACTTTCCATATTGATAAATAACTAAATAATAATAAGAAAATTCTTTTAAACTCGCCTAAATTTTGCTGATAATTCTGCACCTTTACTGAAGTTGTGTTTTGAATGATAACATTGTATTTGGAGTATTTTTACATTGTGGTATTGCTCCTTTAAAAAAGGAGAGGCTGTGAATATGGTCAATCATGCAATTCAGAACCAGCTGACGAGCAACCTAACAACATGTGTGGCCGCCTGGGTTGTGATTAATCATGCGCAATTGCAATAATCAGATTGAACACGACATGATTGGATTTCAAGTGTTTGGAGTGATTCATCTCACCTCGCACGCCTCTCTGTGGACTCTGTGGATGGCCATCTCCTCCTCCGTGAACTTTGCTGCAGCCTGCTCGTTGTCACTCCCCACGCTGCTTGTCACCACGTCATTAAAGTCTGCTTCCCTCCTGTCTGCATTGATCTGGGAGCTGCCTCCGTTTGTCGCTCGCTCCGAGCTTTCTTCTGAGAGCTTCGGTATTGACATAGTCACAAGTCGTTTATTAAACTGGACATGGAGACGAATCAATGTGCTGACAAATGCTTTGCGCGGGTATTTTGGGTGAAACATGCTGCTGTAAAACTTTTATGTGTCTGCTTTGGAAACCTGCCTTGAAATCACTTCTCGCCTTGCAAAAGATTCCGAGAAAACCATCTCTTAATTAAATACAGTGACTACTTATTGTCTCTGTTTACTTTTTGACCCCGTCCTCTTACTTCTGCCTGCACTTCCTCCTTTGCCTCGTCACACTGGTGACATGTGACCACTTCG
This sequence comes from Larimichthys crocea, assembly GCF_000972845.2. NCBI lineage: Eukaryota > Metazoa > Chordata > Actinopteri > Sciaenidae > Larimichthys > Larimichthys crocea. The sequence goes on along the minus strand of NC_040027.1, from coordinate 352,141 downwards.
TCACACTGATCCACTGGCGCACACAGCGCCCCTACTGTCAGATAACATGGAGCCCCTGCTGAAAGGAAAACATCTGCACTTCACTGAAGAATACTTAGCAGAGACAAATATTATAATAGATTCACTATTACATTATTATGGAATGAAATCAATTGTGATCACTAGTTATTAATCTGCAAAAATCAAAAATAGAAAAATAGAGACAGAATTTGAAACATTCATAGGTGCATTATTTCCCCTGAAAAGGAGGGTTTGATACTATTTAAACGGTAAATACACCCCAATTACGGAAAAATATCTACTATTTAAACGGTAAATACACCCCAATTACGGAAAAATATCTATTTATAATCTTTATATATCAGAAATTTTGTCATCATATTTGTATAAGAATATGATTTTGTTGGTTTGTTCTGTACACACTCCGTCCTGGGAGAGGTTTCTTCATGTTTTCTGTGCTAACAAGGTTTTTGCAGAGTTTTTCCTCACCTGAATCAAAGCTCTAAGAACAGAGGTTGTTGAATGTTGCACAGATTGTTAAACCCCCTGAGGCAAATCGTGTTTTGTGATTTCAGGCTATTTAAATAAAATCTAACTTGACTTTTTTTTGACTTGGCTCGAAAAACAGATCTCACTTACCCCCAGTAGTACAGTTATTTTGTCATGCAGACAGTGTTTGTTTTATTTGTTCACTTGTTCTGTGATATGATAACAATAATAATATGTATAAGTCCAGGGTGTATAGATCTTTACTGGTATTGTTGCATATATGAATTGTCTTTATTGTTTTACTTTATGTATTTTCTGTACTGTTTTCTTTTTGTGTATGTATTTGACCCCATCATGCATCTCTAACCAGATAAATAACCTATTTTGTTCAAATCTGATTTGATAACAATACATATGTAATATGACATAAATGCCATTTTAACATTTGTATAATTGTAAATGTCCCTATAAAGGCCTGGCTTTGCTCTCCTTTGCCACAGTGACAGTACAGTGCAAACAAAGACCATTCCATTAATATTAATGGAATGAAGCGACTTGGAGAAAGTAATAAAAGGTTGATGAGTGGACATTAATGAGTCCGTTCAAGGTTATCCACTGCTGTAAGCCACCTCTGATGATGTGTCTACTACAGACTTCTGGATAATGAAACCTGACAAGTGTCTTTTGACTGACATTGTGCGGTCAATTTACCCACAGACAGATTACACACCACTGGTAAAAAAATAAATGCATGCAAAAAACAACCTGAAAATGTGAGATAATGCAGATGTATCATAGATTTACAATGCAAAAGATCAATGGAAGCAATGCAAGGTTTTGTATTAACTCTACTACCCTGTGGTATACTTTCAGTGACATTTCAATTTAGCAAGATAAATCATGTGCACCACAGCCAAGTCAAATGTTTGAAGCCATTCTCAAATGTATTGTCAGGCCCTCAGAAGGACAATAGGACTCTGTATTGTTCTTTTTTCAATGTAGTTTCTCCTAAATTAATATAATCTGGGACTGTTTACAGTTGTCTGAAATGTGGAACCTCACTTGTTCCCAGTGCCCAAGACTCATAAGGGCTTTGTGTATGTGTCTCTTTGTGTATCTGTGTGTCATATTGCTTTTCTTTTTTCTTTTTTTTCATGTTAAGGCAGCAGCCCTGCCATTATTGTTTCATACGGATGCCTGAAACAGCATGCCCCAGTCTGCTGCCACTTAATTACCTTCCAGTCAGCCTGAAGAAATTTGGCTCTGATCCAGACAGACTCTCTGGAGAGGAGAGTGAAGTACATCTAAGCCATTGGTTTCAATTTACCATGGGACAAATATTGCTTAAACATGCAAACAATAAAAGGGAAGTCCACCCTAAAACAGAATTAACATTGCAATGAATATCAGTGATTTTGGCCTGTGAAGTCAACATCTATTTAAGTACAATAAATATATAATAAAGAGCATTGTGATACTAATTGATTATATCATAAAGTGTCACTTTATGGAGCTGTTGTTACTGACTCCGTGGGCTCATGGTTGAGATATAACAGAGTTTGAACCCATTGAAGGCTTACAGCTATGACTCATGTACCCATGAAACAAGGAGTTGTCTCATTTGAACTCCTAAATTAAATCCCTGAAGTACAACATTATAGAAATTGCTTTATTTTAGGGTGGATTTTCACTTTAAAAGGCCAGTGACTCAGCTGATTCATGAACAACGTGTTCAATGTCAAGTCCTGAAGCAGATTCTAGCAGCCACATACAGTAGGGTCATTCTATACAGTGGTTTGTGTGGATGACGCAGACAATTTTTCATAATTTAAAAGCTTATGTAACTGAATTATGTATTGCAGTTTCAGCATTTATTTCATGCATGGACTACTGTTGTCTAACATGATTACTGTAAGTAGCATTTACACATGACACACTATAATTATGCAGGATAAAGTCAAGTAATCATGCCAGTCTTCTACTGTCCACCACAGTCTGAACTGTACTGGCTGTACTGAAGCATTTAGGGCCTTTAATGTAGTCAGCGGTAAGCGTGTCTCTTTCACTTTCCCCACACAGATCAAGTCAACAACCTTCCACTCATGAAGATGAAAAGCCTTGCTGAAATGCAACTTGATGCTGGTTAAGAAATATGAGAACATTTCTATCAATACGCCAATCCTCTGATTAAGTGATTTTAACCTCCTAACTATCTGGTGAAAAGCCTGTCCACACAAGCTCTATGCTTGTTTTTTTAAGTGACCCATATTTGATAAGCTGTGGTCATGGCTGGCTTAATATGTAACAGCCAAAAATGGGACCTACTAAATACTGTGCTCTGTGCATTGTGTGCATTGTATGGCAGCTTCACTATTAGCTGAGAGACCTAGGAGTCCTGTGCTGGAGTATTGTAACAAAAAATAATTTCCCTTTGGGATTATTAAAGTATTTCTGATTCTGATCTTGTCTGTGGTAATGTGATTAAACATGTCTTTATTTAAGAGTATGCTGCCAACATTACACAACATGATGTCTTACAGTATATTTTATTTTTATCATGATTATACAGGACACACCTTAATTTATATGGTACTTCAACGTAAATCCCTCAACAACCTGGGCTCGCAGACACCCAGGGGTTCAGGCAATATTGTTGATGATTTTCATATAACATTGTCACATATTATTTATTATGTTCATTCACTGTACACATTCCTGTGGAAGAAAATACCTGTGAACACTCTAATCAAATGCTGTATACAAGCAATGAATCAGATCTTTCATGTGAAAGGTGAGAATTATCACACAACTCAGAGGGAGCTTCAAGTCTACAGATTAGCTTTCAGCTCATTGTCAACTCACGGACTTAAAACTACTGCTTTGGTTCACTCTCACCTATGTCGTCAGCTTTGTTTCCAGATAACACTACCTGCCCAACAACAAACAGAAGGCAGACAAAGTAAGCAACCAGCTGGTGAACATTGTGGAGCATTGAGCAGCTAAAGAGGCAGATATTTCCCTTGTGAGTTTGTGACAACACAGGACTGAAAAGAGAAAGAATATTGATTTTAAACTGTGTCGTGTTAATGTTGCTGAGTGTGTAAATAGCCAACTGTTTACTCCCAGTCACCATAACAACTTAATACAATGATGGCATGTGGTGTTATGATGTGTTCAGAAATAACATTTGATCTGGTTCTACAGGTGGCATGTCCAACATCTGAAAATGAGGGTAGGTGCTGAGACTATTTACATTAATGATGTGCTAATAGTGTCAGTCTGTCATCTGCTTGGTGTAGGCAAGTAAAACAGACTTCTTCTTTTTTTAAACCCTTTAAGTGGCATGCATAATTAACAGGGCTCGAGTTATAAATGGATTTATTAATAATTATGACAGAAAGTCTACAATAGTATTGATGGATTCATCATCAATCATCTTTTAAGCCAGGCATGGCCTAAATGAACCAATTCCATTATCGTAAATAAAGTATCTTTGACTTTAGACAAAACAAAATATTTGAAGACATCGAGGCTGAAGTGTGATGGGCATTTTTTTTGCTGTTTTCTGACATTTTACAGACCAAAAGATCAATTGCTTAATTAATTAATTAATAAAGCCACAAAGTAATAGTCATATCTAAGGGTACTGATACAATGAATTGTGAGCAATTTTAGTCGCCATTCATTAATTTACTGTTTACTCCCAGTCACCATAACAACTTAATACAATGATGGCATGTGGTGTTATGATGTGTTCAACCCACAAGCAGACAAAGGAAATCTATTAATACTGGTTTAAACATCTTATTTTGGAAAGCCCTTACAAGGACCCCTGATGGTTCCCAGGACCACACTTTGGGAGGCACTGCTGAAGGCTAACGCTACCACAATTATTAAACTAATAATGCAGTCTCGTAGGGAAACAGGTTTTTCATCAGGAGCATGAATCACACCGAGGATCAGGTCTGCTGTGTGTATCCTGCTCGTTACTCATCTGAAGTGGAGGAAGAGATGCTGGCAGGCAGAGGCAGCAAGGCAAGGTGCTCATCTGACGCGCTGACGTCACCAGATCTTTGACAGCACTTCCTGGAGTGGTGTTTGTTGTGGGAAATAAACGCCGTGGTGCTGAAACCCGGGGGGGGGGACATTTCAGACTACATTAACGGCAGAAGGAGGGCACACACAGACCACCACGATATCTCACCGTCAAGCATGTGGCCGCGGCCGCTTTCGACCACCGGTGTCAGATAAGAGAGAAGAAGTGACGGCTGAGGCTGAGGACGGACGAGGTGGAAATATACCCCGGACAGCCTGCAGAGCAGAGCAGAGCACAGCCGCCGACAGCACGGAGTTGTCGCGATGTTGTAGCCAAACCATGGACAGCAGAATAAAGTAAGACCTCTTTAGTTTTTCATGTTTACAGCCTCTCCCCCCCTTTCCTCTCCTCCAACACGTCTGTCGCTTCTTCACACACATAAGACTGTCGAGCTAAAGGCTAATGTGTCGTCCGGGCACGTAGCGTTGACTGAGAGTTGAAATACGGAGGAATGTTTGGCGTAATGTGAGCCATCTCCAGCCGTGGATTATTTAACAGCCAGGCCAGCTGGCTCGACAGCATTTGGGTCAGTCTGCTGCTCTTGTCTACTAGCTGACCACCAATTAGCAGCTCCGCTAGCCAAGTCAGACAGCATTAAATAGGCTGCATGTGGACCACGACACCGAGCGACCGGGTCTGGACACCCAAGTTTGTCCAGATATGTTGTCATAAAAAAAATAAGGAAACTTCTAAATTGTATAAAACAGTGTCACTATCAGCTAACCTGCTGATAGTGACACTGCTCGCCATTGACAGTGTGACCCATGCAGAGTAGGACGTGTCCACTATATGATTTACACTGAGGTGCATGTACTGGCATTCAGCACAGTTGTCATGTGTGCTAATGTGGACTCACACACTTGTTGTCCATGCTTGTCTGTAGTAATAACAGCTGCCTCTAGTTTCCACTGTGTTTTGTGTCTTTCAGGGAGTATCCAGAAAGAACATTTGATCTGGTTCTACAGGTGGCATGTCCAACATCTGAAAATGAGGGTAGGTGCTGAGACTATTTACATTAATGATGTGCTAATAGTGTCAGTCTGTCATCTGCTTGGTGTAGGCAAGTAAAACAGACCTTCTTTTTTTAAACCCTTTAAGTGGCATGCATAATTAACAGGGCTCGAGTTATAAATGGATTTATTAATAATTATGACAGAAAGTCTACAATAGTATTGATGGATTCATCATCAATCATCTTTTAAGCCAGGCATGGCCTAAATGAACCAATTCCATTATCGTAAATAAAGTATCTTTGACTTTAGACAAAACAAAATATTTGAAGACATCGAGGCTGAAGTGTGATGGGCATTTTTTGCTGTTTTCTGACATTTTACAGACCAAAACATCAATTGCTTAATTTATTAATTAATAAAGCCACAAAGTAATAGTCATATCTAAGGGTGCTGATACAATGAATTGTGAGCAATTTTAGTCGCCAGTCATTAATTTACATAATGTTTCTCGGGAAGAATGCAGAAACATTCTTGGTCTGCAGCATCTCTTATTTCTCTCATAGTTTCATATCCTTGTAAATGTAATATGTTGGGTTTCAGCTGTTGGTTTACGAAAAACATGACTTGAAAATGACACCTTGTGCTCCGGGAAATTAAAATGAATCAGTTATTTTAAAAAAAGAGGCGATTGACAATCAAAACAGCCGTGACATCCATCTTGATAAAAGATGCGTGTTTACCAGTTGTGTCTTTTTGTGCGCCGTGTGTTTGTAAAAATGATTGTTTGTCGTGTAATTACAGTAATTGTAAGGCTTTGGCAGCAGTGTTGCACCAAATGCACTCGCATAGTATTTTAAGTCAGACAGCAAGCGTCACAGAACTACAGTGCATGACTGAGTTCAGTAAGAGCAATCATTATGTCTGCGGTGTTATTATGTGTGCTTCAGAGTGTACTCCCAACGGCTAGAGAGGGTCATCACTGAGTTCAGCTTTAAAATTGTCAGAGATGTTAGCTGCTTTAAGGTCTTTCTTTCCAGTCTGAACTATTCTGTTATTAATCCTGACCATAAGTTAACTAGTGCAGGCATTTCTCTTGTAACCGTGACCCCACAAAGATTGTTTTAGAAAGATCACGCTTGGGTCAGCAATCTCCATTAACTGTTCAGCTGTTTGCAGTGGTCAAACATTCCAGCAGTGGTGGCCAGGACAAAAAGTGTTCAGACTAGGCCAGGAAATGACTGTGGCCAATGAAGAACAACATCATGTTCTACCTTTATGAATATGGGAAATACAGTAACCTATATTTCACATCAGTATTCAGTGGCGCCCATAAGTCAAATATCATGTAAAAACATTTTCACTGCACATTACACCGGCTGTCTTATTTTGCCCACTCAGTTTTGACGTTAAAGAGGTGTTATGTGGACGCTTCACTTGTGCAGCTGCTGAGCTGACCAGAGTAGACTGAAAGTTGTCCTTGGATGTAATTCTGATATTGGATTTTAAACCAAAGTCATAAACCACCAGCTTGCGCTGTAATAACTGACTTCCCCCCACGTATGATCCAGGGTCAGACTCATATCCGGACTCCTGCTCCCTGGAGCACAGCTACAGAGCAATGTTTGCACACCCCTCAGGGCAAGTGTAACATACACATTCTGCTCAGTCATTTGACTGAGGTGCTCTCGCTGCCCCGTGCCAAGTCCTGATTGGATGTAAGAATGTCTATGGTGAGAACAGTGTTATGAGGTCGATGTATACTATCTGCCAGCAGGGGCTTACATTTGTGGTGGATTGTTTTTTGTATTTTTTTAAGGAGTGGTTTCAGATACATATGAGGATGAATCACTTCTCTCTGAATCGAAATTCCTTTTCTTTAACTTTGCTTTAGCTGCTGTCTGTATGAAATTGAAATGAATGTCTTATAATGATGTACGCGTTTGTGTCAATTCTGTGGCGCTTACTTTTGTTATGAGTCAGAAATGGTGAGTCAGAACAGGCTTGGTCAGCAATGAAACCTCCACAGTCAGTCACTGCAAACTAGAGCTGTTTCTCCTACAGCCAAATGAGATACTTGGCCAAAAAGCACCACTTCACATTCACACATTATCTTCCCACTATCTCACAGAGGCAAACAAACAATAATGCAACCATGATAGACTATAATTAAATTGTCATAGCAACATGGCGTAGAACATTTGAGCATTTGGAGAAGTGGTGGAAGGTTTCAGTTTGCTCATATTTCTCATATCTCCTCCTCACCGTTTAGGGAATACATGTTTAATTTTAGATAGATTTCTGGCTGCATTTCCTCTTCTAGCAATCCTGTTTGTAATGTCATGCTTTAAAGTGACTGACAGGGTGTCCTCTTTGAATGATTTGCAAGCTCTGTGTGTGTGTGTGTGTGTGTGTGTCTGTGTGTGCGTGTGAGTGTGAGTGTGTGTGTGTGTGTGTGTTGATGCCACCACATCCTGGTCCCGCATGTTTAAAACTAGATCTGCATGCGACAGCATAGCATGATACCATTGTAGTGAAAGTAGGGGGTAGTTCCCATAACTCTAACTTTAACTTGTAGAAACCTGTACAACAGTTATACAAAAATAGCTAAGCTCTTTTAAAGATGGTCAGTACACCGATCCCTCAGCTTCCTGCGTTAGCTTGGTTTCACACCTTCGGCAGTCAGCACTATGTGTGCAGACAACACCCACATGTTTGCAGACAGTAAACCTGTTTTTTTCTGAAGTTGTTCACAGTGACCTTTCAAAAACCCATGACCTCAGAATAGATGGTGCTCTCATTATAAAGGTAAACATTTTGGGGTGGAAACTGTGCACAACTTAATATTTCTCTGTGTGACAGTTTTAAGTCTACACCCAAGTCATACATTCAAATGATAATAATTCATCAATAAATGATTAATGAATGTGAATATTTCAGCTGACAAAGACCAAAATTAGCCTTGAAAGAGGTTTCATATGTGGGGGTGGATTCAGTGACTGGGGCTTATGCAGACTTTCCATATAGCTGGGTCAACTGTGGACTGTGGGCACCATTAAGAACCATTATCTGAACCTGTGGTGGAGGCATAAGGTGACAACAGGAATAGCACGGTAAGTGGGCGTTCAGACAGGCACAGGCAAACCGGATGCCGGGTGCGTTTTTCAATTCATTTCAGTGGGGGTCGTGTGTTTCTGCACCGGCACCTGCACCGCTCAGATTGGCCAAATCTTCATAGACAGCCTGAAATGTCTCTGAAGCAGAGACTATCCAGGAGGATTCATGGACTAAACTCTGATAATCTACCTGTGTGTATGTGTTCTCACTTTGTTTATTTCATGTACCCAGCTTCTAAATCTGAGTTTAATGAATTTATGCCGCAAAATAAGAGTAACACAGAAAGCGAGCGCCGGCCTCGATAAAGCTGTTATTAATCAGGTTAATAAAAAGTTATTTCCTGATTGTTTAACAGCGGTTACATTCAGCTGGTATAGACACGCCCACAGCAACCCACCACAGCTCCCCCTCACCCCCCCACCACCGGTTGCCCTGTCTCTGTCTGAACGTGGCCTAAAAGGTGTAGCATTTTTTTCTTACCACTTCATTGTAGCTGCCTCCAACTTACACTGAATCAACTTTGTAAAGGTCCAGTTTGTATGATTTAGGGGGATCTATTGGCAGAATATGACATTCATGGAATATATATTCAAGTATTTTAGTGTAATCATCCAAAAACAAGAGTAGGTGTATCGTTTCACTATCCACCTTTCACCATCTATGATCTGTTCAGTCCAGTAACATTTGGAAAGTCCAGAGGAGCTGCATAATTAAATCATTTTAGCCCTGTTCAAGTTATCAGTAGCTGTACCACACAATGGGGATGTTTGGGGTCATTTTATCAATCTTTTTTTTTTTGGCTTAATGCACCACTGAGCAGCTTTGATAAGAAAGAACTGAGCTCCTACTCCAGATCTCTCTAAACATCCAGGAGGTCATCACAGTGAGCCGCTATTTCTCTGCAGTAGCCCAGAACAGACAAACCATTCATGTTTTTTGCAAATGTCATGGTCACCGTTAGTTGTCTCAGTTCTATCACGCTTGAAAGGAAGGGTGAAGTGAGCGATATTCAATTGATTACAATCTGCATAAAATCCTACACACTGGACCTTTTTAAATACAGTCATCCCTCGCTATAACGCGGTTCACTTTTCGCGGACTCGCTGTTTCGCGGATTTTTTTGTGTAATTTTGCATGCTTTTTTTTTTTTTTACAGCGTACTGTACAGTATGAATGCGCATTGTGTTCTGCGTCCTAAATTGACTAAGGGAGAACCGCACATGTGTTCTGCGTCCTGATTAACTAAGGGAGTACTGTACAAAATGCGTGTGTGGTTAGGGGTTTTACGGCTTTAAAACATGTATAATAATTGTAAAACTTACTTCGCGGATTTTGTTTATTGCGGGTTATTTTTGGAACGTATCCCCCGCGATAAACGAGGGACCACTGTACTTCAATTTTGCAAGTTGTGTTACAGTAAGCAGCATGCAACCCATCCCTGACAATGTTGATATGCAGATATTCTAAAAAAAAATGGAAGTTACCAAATACTTGTATTACAGAAGCAGTTGCCAAATCTGCACATTTAGCATTTCCAGTAATAAAAACCTGACAATGTAAAATCAGTTCCACTAAAATAAACTATCTATTCCTTGAACTTTGTTGTGAAGTGCTCATGCTGCATCGATTTGACTGTTTGCCTACACTGCTCTTAGCCAGGTTTCATAAGATTCCAGAAGACCTGTGATGATCAGCCAACAGGGCCATTCAACTACTCTGAATGACACAGACTCTGCTGCTATTGATGTGTGACCTTTTCGCCTTAACATCAAGTCTGATTCGCATGCATCCAGATCAAGCTTTAGTTTTAGGTGAATACTATGTGTTTGTGTGTAGCTAAAAGCACATTATTGAGAATAATAAACTCTGCCAGTGTTCTGAGTTTGTTCCAGTTGGAGGAGTCCCAAATATTACTCCCATGGGTAGATTTTTTTTCCCCCCCCTTTTCTTTTGGCAAACACTTGTAATAACAATCATAACATCAGTGGTGCCGGTAAGAACAGAGAAGTCCACCACCTTACAGATTTGATTGTAATACAGTAGCAATTGAGATCTGATGAGAGCACCAGCATTCCAAAGCAGACGTGTTGCCGGGGAGAAAAACATTTAAAATAAACTCACAGCTACAATGGTGGCAGTGTTCATATCTGGACTTGGCCCCATACATTCTAACTATGGACGTGTAGATGACAGACGCTGGCCCTTTTTCCTCCTGCAGGTCCACAGAGACCTGGCCTCCCTGTTCAGCCCGAACTCAGTTCCGCTTAGCTCTGTTGGCTCAGTGCTCTGTGGATGCTCAGGCTGTGAGTGAGTGTTGCCTCAGAGCGTGACTGGCATGCTAGCTACTAGCGGCCCCGGCTACATAAAGCCATATTGATGTGCTTCCAAGATGCTGCCAAAGCTAGCAGATGACGCCAACGCTGCCAAGGCAGTAGGTGGGGACAGATGCTACCTGTCCTCGCCTGCTCCCTCCAGCCAGATTGTTCTCAGTAACAAAGCAATAAACTTAATAGATCAGCATATCAGTTTTATAGCAACGTTCATTCTGCAATTAGGGGGAACGATTTACTGTTTAAAAAAAAAAAAAAAACTCAAATCAGGGCAGCTTGGTTAGCGCTGATGCATCACAGGATTATGGTGTTGGCTGGATGGAGGCTGAGCCCTGCTTCTTCTCTGTGTGGTCTGCTTTACATGCTCTTTCTGCATACCTCCCTGGGTTCAGACAGACGGCAGATCAAGTTAATTGGTCTCTTATATTGTCTGAATGAGACGTTTTTTTTTCCCCGTGCCTTACTATAGACTGACATAGGACTTATATATGACTAGCCTTAGCAGAGCGATGAAAGCACATGTTGTTATCTTGCCTCCATCATGCTTGTGCTGTCATGTTTACACCACAGAGCATGTGTCTTTTTTTGGGCTGAGATAAGTGACTGCAGGTTTGTCGCTTCAGTATCTCACAATAGCTTCTCGCTTGTTAGAATATGCAAGTTTGGGGTTAACTGTTAAAAGTACAGATGCATATGTATTAGACTCCATGTCAAGTTTCAGGTTTGTTTGTCATGTGCAGGGTAACGCAGGGTAAAGAATAAAAATAAGCTGAAGGAGTAAAATACAAAACTATAACATTTTAGGCAAAAGAATAATATACAAATTTAACATATACCAAAATAGAATATGAAAAATATTTAAAGTTTTATACCCTGTAAAAGTGACACGTCTTCATATGTAAAACCAAAAATCAAAAGTATAGAGTAGACGCATTTTCTCTTTGATTCATGTGGCCTTATATCTTCACTTTGTCCAACTATGAAAAGTTACTTTTGTTCTGTGTCCTAGGAACATTCTCACTGAGACCTGGAGGTCTAACAGTGTCGCCTACTGTTCGCTAGTTAGTTATCAATCTGCTTCCTTCTCTGCTGTTGCCTCCCTCAAGGAGCACTGTGATGTTCCATTTTTTTTTTCCTTTGGCTTTTTACCCCTTCCCATTTCTACCCTCCGTATTCGTTCGAGTTCCTCCTGTGGTAGAACTTTTAGAAAAGGTTGAACGTTGACATTCTGCAAAATGTCAGATTTGCTCCTTGACCCAAGCTCTGCCGGTTCTGCCGTCTGATTGGATTCCGGCTGCGCGTTGAGTTCGCGGCGGGCTCACACTCAGACGGGAGGCCATTGCAGTACTAACAGATGCCATGGCAGCAAGGAGGGTGTTGATTGGTCATTAGAGAGGCCACACTCCTCCACTCACACTCCTGAGAGGACCCCAGGGTCTCACACTTTGTTTATCTCGCAACCCTTCTGCCTTTCTCTTTTGTCTCACCCATATGACTTTGCTAAATTGGCTCTTTTACACAGAGTCAGATATCACCCACATCTTTGTCGTCTTTTCGGTTTCCTCTGAATCGAATTGAGGAAGTCTCTCAACTTCCCTCCTGTGTAGTAGCCATAGTGTGAGTGAACTTTGAGAAATCCCCTACCACTCCGAGTGTCTGTAAGATCATGCCTGACTCTCAGCTTTTATTATTGGCTGCCTTGCATGTCTGGCCAGTAAAAGTGATTCTGGGACTATTCGAATGTGTGCTGATGCCCTTAACTTTTTGTGAACACTCTTAATGACAGGGCATACTAAAACATTTGGTGGGCAACCATAAAGTGTTTCAGCTGCATCTGAACAGCTTGTGCTAGTAATTGTAAATTCTGTAATTTAATGTGATTTTTAACTGGAATAAGCTACTTGATTATTTATGTATAGATGATATTTACAATCCTAAAAGAAGAAAGAACCAAAACTTATGCCACATTGACAATACATTTGAAATTTGGTTGACTTTTGTGGAAAGTGTGTAAAGGACCTGTGTGTATGATTTATGATTTAGTGGCATCTACCAGTGTCACCGCCTCATTGTCTCCTTCCTCGCGTGAAGGAGAAAATAGAGTGGCCGTGAAATGTGTGAAAAATGCAAAATCCCATATCTAGCCTAGTTTAGGTTGTTCTATAGTAACATAGCAGACTCTTGCGGTCCACTTTGATGTGATTATACATTAATAAAAACATAAATGCATATCAGATTCCATTTCTGCCAATACATCCTCCTAAACGTTACACATTGTACCTTTTTGATGTTTAGTTTTCGCTGTGTACTGCACAGTAAGATAAGAAAAACAGAGCACTTCTTTCCATTTCGATTATCCAGATGACAAAGTTGGCCAGTTAAAGTTAATGCTTTTCTCAGTGCGCTACAACTTTGTTCTTTTGTTGCTGTCTGGAGTCATTTGTAGTTCCCTACTTGCACTCGCATTCATCCATTCAGTAAGTGTGAAGTGGCCTGCTGCTTACTGGGGTTTAGTTCCAGCTCTTTTCTTATTTAAAATAGATGGAAGCAAAAGTTGTCCTCACATTTCACCCCAGCCTGTTTGTTTCACATTATATGGTGAAGCTCACACTTAAAATATCTAACTTTCTGTGTTGTTTGAGTTGGCTTTTGGCCAGTGCGGGAACATGACACTCAGGTAAAACCACCAATCAAATTCCATGCCAGAGGAATACATGTTTTTACAGTCTCTATATTATAGGTGTATATGTCTCTTGCAGCAATGATCCCAGAACAGCTGCCTTTGTCACGCATCCATGTTTTACTCACATCTTGTGTCTCCCATCTCTACCCGTCCTTCCACTTGCGCATCAACCTTTTCTTTGTGATCACACATTGTTTGCACAGTCAGAAACAAGGTGCAATCCTTCACGCGACTTGTTCTGATTATCACTAGTCAGTGGGACTTTTCAGGTGGTGCCTTGTGACCTCGCCACAGTCAGGTTTTGGCAAAAATGTACGTCTCCACCACCATCAGGACACTGGACTTCTTTGTTGTTTCTTCAGAGCAGAGTATTATTGGCCAAAGCTTGAAGAACTGGGGCAAAGTAAGATGTGATTGGGCTGGGAAGATGGTGGAAAAGGGATGAAAGGGGTTATGGATATGCTGATGGCAGTAGTCTATAAACTGAGTGGTGAGACACTGTGGCGTTTGCTGGCTGAGCTTTCCTTCTAACTGATGCAGCACTGAATCTCGGGGGCAAATTTTTTTGTGTGTGATAGCAGGTACATGTTTAAGTGTATAGTGTATGTTGTGCATAAATGGCTGTGTATGCATGTGCACGGCGGCGCTGATGCGTGTTACCGTGCACGAGAAAGCGACACAGACGCTGCGAGAGCTGCAGGAGACTCATCTGAATTCACTAATGCTGCCAGACTGGAAGAACATGGAAAGACTTCTAGGCACTGACTCTCGCATGTTATTTTTAGACTTCCCCTTTCCACAGCGAAAAAGTGGGGGAAAAGTAGGGACCCGATCAATGATTTAAAACGAGATGATTTTGATGAATGCAGAAGAGTTTCATCACATCACCCTCACTCCTCACTTGCAGCCTCGCAGCATTGTTGTTGGTGGTTTTATTTTATTTTTTTTATTTGTCTGTGCAATGCGTCTTTGTGCGATGGCGGATGAATTTATTCCCTTGTGACCACTCTTAAGTTATGCCCCAGAGAGCTGTGGGAATTTTATGTGTTTAAAAATAAATACCACGAAGCAAAGGCTAGGATAATGTCCAGCTGAATTTAGCTTGCAAAAACTGCTGGTGTCATCTTGAAGCTAAGCTCTTCTTCGCATGTATCATGTCAAGGGGTGACAATAGATGGCCAGGAGTGTACGTGTTCAGCGCAGCAGATGGTACAATGTACAACAAAACTCACATACATGCACGCCCCCACAAACACACACAAGCAATTATTATGAATCGAAGAACAATGATTGGCTGGTTCTCCTGCATGTAATACCAATGTGGCCTACTTTAGTCCACAAATGAACAGGATTAGTGCAGCTCCTGCTTTTCTCTAGCTTTGGTGATGTTAATCTGTCCTAGTCTGGCAAATTGGATTTCATAAAAAAGCTGTGCTCAAAAATATGTTGACCTCCGTGACTGACATGTTGCACAGATTTTATGATGACAGGATTTGAGCAGGATTTGGGGTTGACACTTCTTGACTACATCAACTGGCGCCCCCCCTTGTCATGTGCTGTGGAAATGATAGCCACAAAGCTCATAAAGCTTTTCTGATGAAGGAACCATGTTAACCCATAAAATATTTTTATATTTAAACAGATACAGCAGGTCAACGGTATATACAACTCAGAAGTGTTATACATCATCTGAAAGCTGTGAACCTGAAGATTAATTTCAGATGCAGTTCTCCACTGCATGTCACGTTTTTATAGTCATAAATATCATGTTTTTTTTTAGACACCTATTCAATTATTAAAAGTTCACAATGTCTAAAGGTTGAGAACATGATGACAAAAAAGTATATAATGGCCATTCCCATGTTCAATAATGTCTCAAAAAGTTGTTGCAGCCTTTTTTGCGTTAATGCCGTTTGTTACACATATTTGATGTAAAATATAGCTATTTTTGATCACTCAAAAATTAATGAAAAAGGTCAAAAATCCCTCCAAAACACCTAATTATGACACCAAGACCTTAAAGGACACAATCTAAAAAATTGGTATCAAAAACTTTCGAGCTGTGGAGATTCTGTAAGAATTGCATTTTTGGCATTTGGAAATTAAACAGCTTGAGATTGTTGTACTAGAGATTGTTGTAATACATCTTCTAAATGTCTTAAGTCTGAATGTCTCTGCCTGGTGGTTGAACAGTTTCCTGAGGCTGTGGTTATTCTAGAGGTCACAATAGGTCATTTTATACAGAGGTCAAATTTCACAAAATAGAAATGGCTACTACGGGGACTAACTAATCATCACATATTGAATCTACAAGAATCTCAGCTTTATTAGTTACGCCTAATTTCATGCAATTTCGGTACTGTTTAGGGACACAAGTATGCAGAAATATGCAAATACACTAGGTAACAGGCATGCATGGAAGAAAATGGTATGGTTTATGCCCGAAGCTACATGGGGGTTAGCTCGAAAATGGCATGTCTGTCAAAGGGAAACTCTTGATGTGAGAAGTCCAGGGACCCCTTTAAAAATGGCCATGCCAGTTTTTACATTGGCAAAATTTAGAGAGTATGGAGCATTATTTAGTCTCCTTCCTGACAAGCTAACATTACATGGTTGGTACCAATCAAGCAGTAACTTCTGCAGCTGTGAAGAGAAACCAATGCGGAAGTACCAAAAAGTGCAGTTTCTTGAACAACTACCTGAGGCCGGCTACAGAACAAGAAGAGACTAAAGGCCCATTGTGTAACTTTTCTACCACAAAATTTTAAATCATTTTAATGCCAAACTGACATGTTATCACTTGAATGGTGTCTGTAATTTGCACTCTGTGCCCTCTGTGACTGTATCTGCATTATGTAACTTTGTGTGCTGTGTGTATGTTTATTCCACTCTGAAACGTCTGCGTAATGTCGCTTTGAACACCGTTTTCTCTGAGATTTTCCCACAGGAAGCTTTTCCTGTCTGTTTTTCTATTTAAAAATGAGTTTAGTACAAACATGCATATATTAACTGTTGTTTTATTGTTAGCAAATAACATATGAGGTAACTGAATGAGTATTCATTTTGAAGCAGAGTCTTATGGATCTCCAGCAGAGAGATTATTAGGATGCAGCCTCAGTGTTTGTGCTGTGGTCTCACGGGGCTGTTGACATGTAGACTGATGTCAATGGATCTAAAAGATGAACGATGAAAAGGCGGAAATGTTTTTTCCTCGGCAATTAAGGAAATCAACCTACTTATTGACATGATGTGAGTACTAGTATCATGACATCTAGACTGTTGTCCTATATGCCTTCATTTTGTGGTCAAGGCCAAACCCAAGTCAAGCAGCACTAGTGGTACAAAGCCGACTGTCTGTGCTGTCATCTCAGCTTCTATCCTCACTATTTACATGTCAACAGTTATGGCCTTAGGCTACGTCTCTCCAGAAGCTATGTCGCTCCTCTGTTGCCTAACACCAAACAATTACTATGAAGATGATACAGTTTACATGCGTGCAGTAGCCCTACTGGCCCTTAATTTGGGTTATGGCCTATTTTATATAGAGAATATAGGTCAATCTTGACATCTTTGTGAATGTCTGAGACCATTTATCATTGCAAATCATGTAAATCATCCACAAGGTTTTTGTTTTCAAATAGACAGACTCACATATTTAATGCCTCCCTCAACTTCCAGTACTTCATCTACATTTCAAACCATTGTGCGTTGACTGCTATCATTGACTGTATGTCCTGAATTATTTTGCTCCATTGGAACTGGTTAAGATGAGGCCAGATGTGGTATAATATGTATTTCAGACTTACACAATGATGCAGTATTCACCTGTTTGTGGTCACAGAGAGAGGTTAACATGCATTATCAAACCAGGCCTCAGGACCTGCTCTAGACTAGTCTGGCACTGCTTAGCTTTCAAATCAAGTCAATTTTATTTATATAGCCAAAAAGCCCAAACTTGCCTCAAGGGGATTCACAGTCTGTACAACATGACTCCTTTTATCCTCAGACTGTGGACTTTGGTATGGAAAAACATGTTTCTGTGAAAAGAATAGGATTTAGGCTACTGCAGAATGTCTTTCAACCTTAAGTATACACATTGGTAAACCTTGCTGTCAGTTAATAGCTCTTTATGTCATAAATACTGTTAATAAACACAACATACAACTCCATAAATAACAAACAAGCTGTCTGATTATATGTCTGTTCATTAACCCACATCAACCATGGGTTTTTGTGTGTTGAAAGTGGGTGTAGTTCTGTTGACACAATCTTAGCCTTGTCCTGTCTGATGAATTACTTGTTGGGTAAGCTGCTTTCATGAAGCAAAGTGATAATGCATTGTGAGCACTCTGGATGTGAACTGCAATGACTTTCTTTAAATTGATTGTTTACATTGATCAGAATAATTCATCCTCTTCTCGGTATGCTGTACAAATTTGAAGAAACCAGCTTATCTGAACATGATAAACTTTGGTCGAATTGTCTAAAAAGTTGTGACCCAGACTTCATTTAAAGATAAAACTGTGGATTCCAAAGGAATGATGGATGAATTTTCTGGACTGCAAAGGCCCTTTATTCCAAACCTGACATCCTTTTTCTGCTGAAGTAAAATTTTAGGAAATGGGGACAGCCTAAACAATGGGGTTAGACAGTGTTTGCCCACTATTATTCTGTCAGTATTGCATCCATCAGTCCTACAGAGCATTCAGACCCTTGTGAATGTGTTCAGGATTAGGCACTATTGTACGCTTTTAACTGATACAGATGTATTGTCATTCCCATTGAAACACTGGCTGACTGACTGTCTGACTGCCTGACTGAGAGCTGTCTGTCTGTCAGCCTTTGCATGTGAACTTCAAATCACAGCTCCGCAGCACCGAGCGTGTAGCCGCCAAAGGCAAGGCTTTACACTGTCATCAGCACCACGCAGCTGCCTCTGGGTGCTGTGCCATATGACATTAACTGAGATCGATCTTCTCCCCACCTCAAGGAGCTGCTGTGCTACACAGCGTTTCCTCTGATGCTGCAACCACCATCTCAAAGACGAGAATATGAACTCCCCCCTAAGCATCTGTAATTGAGTGACAATGACCTGATCGTCAACGTTCTTAAACTTATCATTTGTACACCCAAAAACTACATTTTGTCAGAGTTATCAGGCTGTATTTTCTGTCACACACACACACAAACATGGATATCAACTTGGCAGTCTTTTACAGTGTATAATAATCAATACATCTCGGCCAGTCATATCAACAGAATTAACACCATCAACAATTTAAACATTGTTTGTAAAGTTGCACTCTTACTGCAGGTTATATTCATGTCCTTTTCTGCGCATTAAGCTTAATGATAGAGTTATTCACTTTCTATGCTTATATAGATGTTGTTTTTTTGACCAAGGCAGATGGTTGGACCATATGGAGAGTAAGTATGTGATTATGTGTAGAAATGTTGGTTTTTAAGCCAACCAGCCAACGACCAGGAATAGAATCATCACCGATGCCTTGTGCTGCTGCAACCTCAACTCGACAATCTACCCTCCTTTCCTCCATCTCTTTGGAAATGATATCTGGGTCATATCTTTCACATTATACCTCAGATTTTAGGACATGTTACTGCTTTAATGTAAGCACTCAGTTTTATCACTCTGCAGCAACTGAGCATCATACAGTGTAGAAAGTGTTGGAGAGTAGTCTGTCTAGGGAGATACTGGTTTGTTTTTCATAGCTTGGGAGACCAACATCCCCCCCCCGCTCAACAAACACACTGTCTGTGTGTTGTGTTGAAAATGCAGTCATGCGGAGCCGGTGTTTGACATAATGTTGGACCAGTATGGAATCTGACTCGGAATATCAACGCTGATATGTGGTGATACACAGAGGCTGTCACAAAGGTTGCATCCATATGCTGTGCCACTCATTCGTGAAGCTGTGAAATTGGGTTGCATCCCAACTAGCCTGGAGACAGTATCGCTTTCACTTCTCTCTCTCTCTCTCTCTCTCTCTCTCTCTCTCTCTCTCTCACATCCCACTGAAGCATTTTTCTGGGAAGACAGAACAACTAATGTGGCATTAATAGGGTCACATCATCTCCATACAGCTCTTTCTTTCTTCTTCTTCCAGTGGCTGAGGCTGTTGTTTATCTTTTTCAGATGAAGCTGTAGAAAGTGGCTTAAAAATCCCAGAGGCCAGCATCTCTCTCACATGTGAAGCCTGCCAGTTGATGTTTTTTTGGCTGGTAAAACAGGCTCTACCTTAGAGGTTGTTTTCTTTTTGTTTTATTCAAATTTTCAAGCATCGGAACTCAAAAGTTTCTCTCCTTTTGCTAATTTAGACCTATTTCTAGACCTAAACTACACCAAGTGATGATGGATTTGCTCATGCCTTTTACATGAAATTTAAATTTAAATTTAGTGTCTTGTATCAGATTTCCTGTCACAGTTTAGTTCTAGATATCAATTTGATACCAAACATAAATCAGTTCCACTCTAATCCAGAGAGATGTTGACTAACTTCAGGCTTTCATACTGTCTATCGGTCCCAAGCAATTTGTAACAACTTGCTGTGACCAATCAGTATTAGTAAACTTGAGGACCATATCATCGTTTAAGCGGTTTCTCTTTTCTAAAAACCTCTGCTCACCAAATCAGCATGAAATGTAATACCATTTGCAGTGTGCAGTCTGGGACTTGATAGGCAAAGGGGGCGAAAAAAATGTTTTAAACGTCTGTGAGTGTGTTTTTCTTTCTGCTGGCCTTTGAAAGATGCCAGTTAATCTGCTTACTCCTTTAATTGTGAGTGTAGGGGTTGGGCCTCCTCCCAACCAAAATAAGGCTACTGATCCAGAAGTAAAACGATGACCACCACAGTTATTCCTTCCTTTAGGTTGTGCAACCCCCCCCCCCAAGTCTTCTTTAGCCACCCCTCATCTCCTCCTCCTCCACCGTACCCTCCCTCTGAGGGAAGAAAGCTCTGTGTTCTGACAATAGACATTTTTTGCCATATGTTGGCTTGACATCTTCATCAGGTTCACAGCAGGTTACCTTAGTTAACTTTCACTCCACTGCCTGATGGGATTTTCTCCCTGTGTTTCTCCAATCGGCCCAGGCTCAAAGTCTAGACGGCCTCTGAGGCAGGGTCCTTCCAGCCCTGCGTCCACAATGGCCGTATTGTGGATGCTTAGTAGCGGTAGCTTCCTCCCCGTTACAGCGAACAGGCCAGTGCTAAAACAATGCTTTTGTCCGAGGGCATACAAGGGGGGCCTAATCCACTACATACTGTGAAATAAATCTCTCCTAAAGATGAGAGAGCGAGCGAGAGAAACGGAGTGAATGAAATCATTGCCAGGGAGGTTAGAGTGCAGCAGTTTAACCCCTGGCCAAGAAACAGGGAGGAGAGGAGGCAAAGGGAGCGAGAGAAAGGAGGAACAAGAAGAGGCAGGCGCTACATCCCTTCATCTCCGGAGCACGGATGGAGGAGAGGGTCTGCCGGTGGCTTTAACAGCCTCTCTTCTCACCAGAGGAGCTGCTGTTCACCATATGGGATTTGGCCTCTCTTAACAAACAGGCCCCCTATTCACTCACAACACACATTCAGTCGTTCATGGAATAAGGTGAAAAAATGCCTTTTTTTTATGCCTTTAGAACATTGGATGGCCATAAGGGGTTTTAAGTCTGCGTTTGATTCACATAGTATAGAGAATTATAAACTAGAGGCTTTTATCTAAATGTGTATTCACGCTGGATTTAGGGTTAGGGCTTTTTGTGTTTTTACTGGAATCTCTTAAAGCCAGAGCCATGCATTCAGGCGAGCTGTTATCGAGCTGCTATGGTGATCCTATATGCACATACATGTGGGTGTATTTCATGTTTATCATATGTTTTCTTTCTGTACTTTACAGGCTACTTTTCTAAAGCTTTATATCATTCAAAATACAGAGGCAATCTGGGTTTTACTTTTTTTTTTCTTTTCTTAGTTCAGTGACAAAATGGTTGAAGTTGAATAACTCGCTGTGCAGCAGTGCTGGGCAGTGTGAGCTTTCTGACACACTGGTGTTATGCGCCAACATTTTCTTCCAGCCAGCAGCATTAGGGCAGCATTAGAATGACATCCTCTGCCAACAGATTCTTTTTAGCCTACTTGGAAATCCCAAGAAGCATAGATGTATGCCAAGATGAAGATGCCAGCATTTTTCATTTTTAGCCTACTTGGAAGTGCCAGTAGACATAGATTTATGCAGAGAATAGAAAGAAATGAGGGATGAAGGGGGTAGGCTTATTTCTCTTTTTCTCTCATGTTTTGGTGCACACAAAGTATAGCTCGCTAATTTATTCTGTTTAATCCCATCACGTTTAATGATCCACCTGAGCAAGTAGGAATGAAGTGGTGTCAGTTGAGAGAGGCTGAGGTCTACCCCCCACTCTTAGGCAATCCATCCATTCCTTCCCTCACCTCATCCTTCCTCCTCCCACTCCTTCCCCATTGCCCTGCTCTCAGTTCCCAGTACCCTTCACCTATTAACCCCCCCCTTCTCATCGCTCACTCTTCTCCTCCGACTTTTAAAGACAGGTGTCTCAGGAATAGCCAAAACATTGATTTTTGACCATCTCTACCACCACCACCACCACCTACCTCTCCCCAGTATCTGTGTCATGGCTCAGGGGCTTCCTACATGTTGCCCTGATTGTGACTGTTGGAAATCAGCCATGCTTGAAGCCCTCAGAGATCAATGGACATACAACCGTACAGTAAATATTCACTCCTGAGCTTGCTGTGTATCTGTAAACACGCATGTATACCGCGAGCACACACATGCACTCTGCAGACAAAGACCAACGGTCACTCCTTGAGCTTGTTGTCGCATTTCCCCACCTCCATTTCCTGGGGTGTGAATGGAGGAATCTAACTCTGGATAGGTGATTTCAATTCAATTCTCACCCACTAGATCTGTTTACGCTGCAGCAGGGTGAAATATGCTATAGGTCGTTTTCTCCTTGTCACTCAAGCTGCCACCGGTGTCACATCAGATGGGCTGTTTTTATACAGTTTGCAACAGCTCTTTTCAGATTTTGTCAACTGCAAGAAATACAATAAACACATTTTGAATCCTTTACATTTTGGGGCTTTAAGAGTCTGACATCTAACAAATCAATATATTATGCAGGCAAGCCCTGATAGTGTGGTTTGCTCGACTGCTGTATGGCTAAACTGGTAGTTAGGCAGATGTATGAAAGAACAGGAAGTGGTTGATTAGTGTCAGCTGTAATTCATTTGTCAGCATTTCTTAAACCATTACCTGACCTAAGTGCCCATGAACAAGGCACTGCATTTTTACCCTTCGTGGGTAAACATTGTTATCTGCTGCTGCTGCGTGTGTGTGTATTTTTTTTTTATGCACTCCACTGCATGCCATTGCTGGTGTCTTCCAGAACCCCCCCCCGTCTCTAACTTTGTCATATTTAATTGTAACGGACAGCTACCATTGTCTGTTGCATGCAGAGAATGTTTTACGACCTTGTGAGCAAGCCAAAACATTTATACAATGCGCTTGTAAAATCTGCAGCCTGTGTTTTGAAAATGCCCAAAAAAGTCCAAATCCACAAGAGCTACAGACAGAAATGTAGTTACTGTGTGTGTGTGTGTGTGTGCGTGCGCTCATGGCTGTCCTGAATCCGTGCCACGCAAAGTGGCAAGTAATGAAAAATTTTGATGACATTTAAATTGAGAAAATTACGATCATGTCATTTCCACCTCAAACATTTTTTATGTGCTGAAAAGAAAATGGTTCAGTGCAAGCTTTTTTTGTGCATATTTTACAGTTGACATTGGTATTGCAGTATGCAGAAATGAATTGTCATATTTTTTTTTTTTTGGTCAGTGTCTTTGTGCTCTACCCTGTGTGTGTGTGTGTTTTTGAAGAAGGGGAGGGTGGATTAACCGGCGCAGGATCTGTCATGGTGACATTTGTGTCCCCTGGCGGAGCAGCAGGGGTCCTCTTCACCTCTGTAACCTTCAACTTTCAGCCTTAACCCCCTTCAGGCCCCCTCTTGCGTCCACCACACGCCCCGAACGTCCAAAGGGAGGGGTGTACGACGGTAGGAGAGTGAGGGAAAAATAGAGAGGGGGTGCGGAGAGAGCTGCAGGGGAGGGCGGGTGGGTGAAAAGAAAGAAAGGTTGTGGAAGGAAGAGAAAAAATTAGGCAAGCATGGGGAAACGGAGAGAGGTGAGAAAAAGGAGTGGAAGTGGAGGGAGGGGGGGAAAAAAACAAGAAAAGACACTGGAAAAGATGAGCAAGTGGTAGGGGAAAAAAACAAGAAAAGACACTGGAAAAGATGAGCAAGTGGTAAAATGATTGGCAGAGGAATGTGGAGGTGGAGCAGAGCAGAAAGAGCCCGTAGGATAGAAAGAAAAATGCACACAGGATGCAGACGAAGGAGGAAATCTGAACGATAAAGGAAGGTGTTTGGTAGTGCTCTGAAGTTCTCAAGTTCTGTGTGTTGTCACAGCTCACTATTTTCTGCCTCCTGTGCTCTCTGTATTTATGCTTCTCTCTCGCTCTTGCTCTACACCACTCTCCCTACGTGTGACTCCACACAGAATTGAACATACTGGAGTCCACACGTCAAATATGTTTTAGCTGACCTTGAGTTGGATCTTATATCAGTCTACTCTTTTGAACGTGCCATTCCAGCTCCAATGGACTGTAACTTTGTTTTTTAATTTCTCTTCATCTGTTCATACTTGGTATTTAGTTATTTAGTTTTACGAACAGTGAAAAAGTATTTAATTTATTACTTTTAGGACTCTGGGAGAAAGCTAGTGTTGTAATTGCTGGTACGAAAGATAAATTAAAGGCTAATAAATGCACATGTAGGATACAGCCACACATACATTCGGTGCTGTTTGTTGAATGCACTCTGTTTATAGACCTTTTGCACAGCAGACATTTTGGCTTGTTATAGCAGCAAAAGCGCAGGTGTAATCGATAACATTAAAAACGACTGCATTAAATTTAGGTGACCCAGTTCCTTCCAGGGTCCTTGTATTGTGTGTGCCGGCTCACTGGCATAACTCACCGGGACTCTTGATGGAATTAAACCATCATTAATGAACCTTGTTTCACGTGTGCGTTTCCAGCACAGCGAGTCAAGAAGTGTCAGAACTTGATCTTGATCTTCAGGCGCACTCCTCTTGTCTGTAAAGTCAACATTGGTTCAGCTGTGACCATGAACACTTTTTACAGTGCTGTTGAAGCCCCCCCCCCAATTTCCTATTTTCATACCTGGCACACCTGACCAATCACTCCAGAAAGTAGGCAGCACTGCCAAAAGTTATAGACATTAGGCCCCCGACCCTTTTTCCTTCCGCAACTCCTGTCCCTTTTCCTCTGTCCTGTATCACACTCCAGCAGCAGTTCCCATCCTCTCACCCAGTAAATCAGCATAAAATAGCCCTAACTGTGGCAGATCATAGGGTAGAGAGAAGAGGAGGGGAGGGGGGTTGGTCAGAGTTGAAGTGTAAGGCTTTGAGCTCTGCTACTTTTTTTTTTCTGTGCCTCTCTTTTCAAGAAGGGGGCCCATGAAATTATCCAACAGGATTATGTAAGGCATGATGGATTCTGCTGCGTCCTGTCATCCGTTTGTCCATTGTATGCCTCTCTCTCTCAGGCAGCCTGGTGTGATAGCCATGAAGCTACTCGACACATCGTGTGTTATTGCATGTCCTCATTACTAAAGAAGTGTTTATCTCTGGCTTCATAAATGTCTAAATTAATCTTTTGGGGCATATGGGCAATAGAGCAGAATCATCATTGTTATAATGGTCCTACATCTATCAATTAAGGGACTTTAGTTTATACCCGATAAACTCGACGCTCTTGTTGTTTTTTCTGCTGTCAAAAGGTTTGGTGTTGGAAGATTCACTTTCTCTCAGTCAGCTTTGTTTAGGTAGACGTGGGGGTGTGTTCATGAGCATGTAGGCCTTTTGTCTGTCCATGACAGTGAACCTGGCATGTGAGAGCTCGTCTCTCAAACCCTTGCTGTTCCTGCCGAGGTCACAGGGTGACCTTGGAGCTGTGGAAGCCATGTTTACCAGAGACCCCTGTGTTCAGGCTGTGTCTCGGTGGCTGCCTCCTTTCAAACACATGCTATTAGTCTGCTAGAAGCGAGGATCACTTTTTAGTTTGGTTTAGTTATGTTGCAAGCATAACACTAAAGACATAGTAGCAGTTTATTAAGCTAATATAGATGGTTGTTTTATGCAGTTTGGTATATTTGATGAACTTTACAGCTATAATATGCTTTGAGAGTCGTGCTGATGTATTTGTTGTGCTCAGCGTCTTCATTTATGAAATATGAACAACCTGTTAGAAATTCTTAATGTCTAGGCTGTTTAGCTCTACAACTAATGATTATTTCACTGTTAATCTATCAGTTCTTTTTTTGATTAATCAATTAGTATGTAGTCTCTAAAATGTCAAAAAGAATGAGAAATGCTCATCACAGCTCATCAAATCAAAGCCTTTTATCTCAAGATTTTTTATTTAGTCTGATTGGCTGCCGAAAACCTTTTTAAGTATTCCACTTGTTATTCCATTTTTGTAACTTTTAACCCAGTTAACATTCCTTATTTTTACTCAATAACTGACAGAATTAGAGTTAGGGGGATGTATTAATCAATTAGTCGATTGGTTAATCTTTCAGCACTCGTGTTATTTACTGAGAAAAGCAAAATCACAAACGGCTGTTATAATGATTTTTAGGTGACGTTTTACATCTCATTAGCAAACAGCTAAGTTTGTATCAATGTAGGAATAATTAAGCAAATGAACTGGAGTATGTGTTGATATGACTTTCTTAAACGTGCATGATTTGGTGTATAATATAAGCTATCATATCTACACTGAGAATATAGATTAGCATATTTACAGCACATACAGCCGAGACACACTCTCTCTCTCTTGTCTTTCACTGTGCGCTACTGTGTGTGTGTGTGTGTGTGTGTGTGTGTGAGTGTGTGTGTGTGTGTGTGTGTGTGTGTGTGTAAGTGAGTATATAAGTATAAGCGTGTGTGTGTGTGTGCATGCACAGACTCGCAGCAGCCACCCTTGCCCCCACCCCTCTCATTAATATGTATGTGTTCTGAGGCAGCTAGCGAAGACGGTGTGTTTCTCACCCGCTGATTAATGCTGTCTGTCAATTACCTCTAGATCCAACCGTGCTGTGGAGCTTCCCCCAGGACCACACAGACCAGGTTGGAACACACTCTGCTTTTTCATTCTCTCTCTCTCTCTCTCTCTCTCTCTCTCTCTCTCTCTCACTCGCCAAATCTCTCCCTCGTTCACCGTTACAGACAACCTCTACCTCCTCCTCTCCCATCTTCCTTCCTTGCCTAATGCCCTCACTCACCCTGCCATCCTGAGGTAACCTCCCCCAACACCTTTCACCACCAGCACCACCACCACCACCAGCACCAATCTCCACCTCATCCCTATCCGTGCCTCCTCTCCTCTCACTCTCTCTCTCCTCCTCCTCCTCTTCTCTGTCTCTCTCTGTCTCATTGTACGTCTGTTGCTGGTAATGAAAAGCAGTGAGCAGGTCTTCAATAACCGACGAATCAGTAATTATCATGCAGCCGTGACAGGAATGCACACCTCTGTTTTCCCCTTTTTCTCTCTCTCTGTTTGTATCTCATGCTTCCTCTCTCATTGTGCTACCCTGTCTGCTTCCTATTGTTTCACATTTATAGCATTATTGGGTTAATTTTAAATCTGAAAGCAAAATCTGCAGCTGTTTTGCACTACTTTTCCGCACACCATGTTCTTCCTAAACTAGTGCCGAAGAATCCCATTTTTGATAAAGACATGATATAAAAGATGATTAAACAACCTGGGTCTTATTTTTGTATGTTTGGTTATCATTTTTATTGATTGATTGATTGATAATAACTTACTTTTACTTATTAAAGAACGAGCTGAGATCTGGGAACATGGAAACATTGTGACAAGAAAGAAACAGCTGACTGATTACAGGTTGTAAATAATCCCACAGATTATCTAACCTACTTCATTTGAAGTTCCCCAAATTTCCGCTGTGTTCCCCCATTCACAGATGAGTGCAAGTACAGCAGGCCAAAGTTTATCCAGGAAGTCTGTCTATAACCTATAATGGATGTTTTATATTTTATGATTCACCTTTGCTTTGGCTCAGAATGCACGTATTTGATTTGGCAGATTGGTATCGAAGACACTGACCTTTTTATTAAGTGGGTCGTGTATCAGCCGTGAAATAATCGATCCACATTAAACACAGCTTCTTTATTGATAAGATAAGAAAGATTCTGTGTTTCATCTCAGTCAGATTCATTCAATCACAACAGGGTGCCAATTAAATATGATTCCTAAAAGTTCATTGCAGCGAGGTATACAGATTTTAAATTCTGGAGAAAGGGAGGACTGGGACTCGTTCGGTACCTGGTTTTGGTCGATTCACTGAGTTAGAAGTCCAGAAATTTAGCAGGTAAAAAAGTTAGAAGGGTGCATATCTTGTTTTCACTTCCAAATAAGTTTGCTCAGTCTGGGGGTTTGTTTGACCAGTCTGTTGTCTAAATGCTTGTTAAATGTTTATTGCCCCACCTGACTTCTTTTCAGAGATGTTACTCTGGGAGTACAGTTCTGATAGAATTCATGTAAAAACAACAAACTAAACAATTTGTTATGAACCCAAATTATCTTTTAAATCACAAATCTTATCCGCTGTCTCAGGGGGACAATGGGCATACACTTAAAAAAAAAATCAAATTTTATTTAATATTCATTTTAAAAACTTCCTCTTTACGCCACATCAGGAGGTTGTTTGTTATTGCTCTCTGGCTTCACCGTCAAAAAACAACAATCAAGATCCAACTTTATGACTTGATGACTACTGCTTTATGCTGCTGTGGCTTCACAGGCAGTGTGTGTGTGTGAGAGATTTTTGTACTGTCAGTTAGTCTAAGGATGTCAGAAGATTTGACAGGAAAAAACAAGACATGCAACATATTGTTTTTGTTCCAAGAGTGGATGTGAACCAAGTGGCCACAGCACAAAACAAGTCCTGGAGCAAATCACTGGACAGATGACTACAGCAGGCCATCAATGGACTGAGAGGTGGAAAAAAATGAGCAGAACAACGAGAAAAAGACAATATGCACATAGGCTAACTATCTCTCAACACAGCAGCCGAGCCAGTGAGTTTAAACAGCTCTCCTGCCTCTCTGATCCACTTTGAGGAATAAACGGGCTTGTAGAAAGATGCTTCAGGCGATGTCTGCCTGCCCCACAAGAACCAGAGCGTGCTATCAGAGTAAGAGGTAGAGGGAGTGAGGGAACAAGAGTGTGAGCAAGAAATTACAGACTTACAGAGGAAGGAAGTGGAAGTGAGGGAAAAGGAGTAAAAAGATGAGCTGAATCCAAGAGATGAAATAATAATAATAATAAAAAAAGGCAGTGTAAACATACTGTATGTGTTGACATGGGCCTGTCTCATCCTTCTCCAACATGTCTCTGTTTTTAGCCCCCCAACAACTTTACTTTTCTTTCATTCTGTTGTCGACCAGATCGTTTGTGTGGATAAGATGGCTCTTAAGATGGCTAGTTAGCGTGCTGTGTACAGAGGGATTGGCCCTTTCCCCTGTATACATAAAGGCTGTATTCACGGGCCTCATTACCAGGATTAGGACT
The DNA here is from genome assembly GCF_000972845.2 of Larimichthys crocea. Classification (NCBI taxonomy): domain Eukaryota; kingdom Metazoa; phylum Chordata; class Actinopteri; family Sciaenidae; genus Larimichthys; species Larimichthys crocea. The sequence goes on along the minus strand of NC_040027.1, from coordinate 322,756 downwards.
CCTTTCCTCCTTTGTGGGGCTGAACGCTGGAGTCCTCTGTAGCCACAGTCTCTGTCTCTTTCTGTGGCCCGAGCTGGCCAGCATATGGCAGCAGCAGCCAACAGTCTCCACAGAGGGGCTCAGAGCTCAGAGCAAGGCCTCCTTTTGTTTAGGCCGTTATTGTTGCTCAGCGTAATGACATTTGTAGGCCGTAGGATCGGGGTGGAGGGGTTAGTCTACCCCAGGGGAGAGGGGGAGAGAGAGGGAGACAGAAATGATAGATGGCGAGTGATTGCAGTGTGTTTGGGGTGTTGCAAGGACGATTAGACAGACAGGAGTGTGGATTATGGAAATATGAATTGATTTTTTTTTTCTGTGCTGTGGTAGAATAGAAAGCTCAAAGGAGAACAGACTGCAGGCTGGCTGGCACGCCGGGGTGGTGCTGGGGAAATGTGAAGTGAGGCGCTCTCTCTCTCTCTCTCTCTCTCTCTCTCCTCTCTCCTCTCTCTCTCCTCTCTCTCTCCTCTTTTTCCCTCCTGCTCCCCCTATTCCTCCCTCAGCCCCTGAGACTCATGATGCCCTGGTCATCCGCAGATGCCACTTGGATAGAGAGGGAGATGGAGAGATGGGAAAAGAGAGAGTGAGAGGGAGGGAGGGCAAGAGAGAGGTGGCTAAAGCATATATTTGAATCGCAAGAAGGGCTTTTTTTTCTCTCTCTCTTTTTTTTTTTTTTTTTTTTTTTTGCAAATGAAGCAGACAGATGGAAATCTGTCCGTTTCCTCTCAGATCTCATCCCAAAGTTGTGGAAAAAACAGCAGACAGAGCACACACACACATACACACACACACACACACACAACACACATACATGCTGTCTCTCTCACACACACAGAAAATGGTTCTGCCAGTTAATTCTAGCTAACCACAGTGTGGTGTATAGAATGCCCACTTCTGTAGAGAACAGAGGATAATATGATAAACACTCAGAAAGTTCTACAAACAGGCGGGTTTGAAATCTTGTATAGACTGTGAGCAGCTCTGCACTGTTTAAAAATGTTACTCATGCAGATACACCCTTCTGCAAAATGCAGAACTTCTTTGCCTAAAACTCTAGACAAAATCATCTTTTCTCAAAGTTGATAGGCTCCAACACTACCATTTCATTTATGTATTTATTTTGTGTGTAATATACTTGTATCTTTGTCTTTCTGTTTACTTATTTAGTTAGCTTTGGGCTGTCGTGATGTCAGAGCTAAGAATAGAAATACCTAATGGGGTGTGGCTACAAGCCTGGGAAACTCTGTGTACTTCTACCAAATCCCTTACCTGCCAAGATATGCATTGGAAAGAACATGTTTGTTTGTTTTTTTAATGTTTTTTTATATATCCTAACTAGAAATCCATATGATCTGGGACCCAGTACTCATGATGGTGGTAATATGGATCAACATTGGTTGACGGTGGCCACGTATTTGGTATTGCAATAGAGAAAGTGGGACATTTAAAGTCTGTGTAAAATACATGAAATATGTTGGAAAATAGTTGCTGAAAACATGTGAAAAGACTTTGATCGATACATTACTGAAATGTGGAGTCAGAGGTTAAAACTGTTTTTCACCAGTTTTCAGGTCCAGTCCAGGATTTTTTGGGCGGTCCTAAAGGGTGGCACCCTGAGCATACCCCTGCACCCCTAGCAGAGAGACAGAGATTAATTCATCTCAAAGTTAGTCATGTCCTCACCTTAATGTTGAGGATTCTGAGTTTTAGTACTGATGTCTCTATATTTTGGAAATATACCTAAAAGTTTGTGTGAAAGTGATATCTACCTCCTGAAATCCGGGCTTTATCATAGACCCTGTCACCTATCTATGCTCAATGGACAGCATAATGGATGAAATGAGATAGTTACTCTGAGGAAATGGACATTCATTATTTCACATTCTTTACTTGCATATCATTCATGTACATGCACTCACACACATACACAGAGAGATAACTTTGTCTTTGCTTTCTTGGCCTTATCAGCGTTATGCGTCATTCTGGTTCAACCTCCTGTTAAACTTTTCCCTATCTTTCACTCTCTGTATCTAGACCTGTCTTTTGCTGTTTCATTCTTATAACTCTTTCTTTCTTTCTTGCTTTCTTTCTTGCTTTCTTTTTTGTTGCAGTATGTCTGTCCCTTTAGCCTCTTTGCCATCTTGTGCTACTTACTGCTAAATCAACCTTCTTGTTACACTAAAGACAATGTTGCAGGAAACTGAAAATCAAACATAAACCACATTTTTTCTGCCAGCCTGGTTGCGGCATAATATCCAGAGAGAAATAAAGGAAATACTTAATTATGAATAGATTTTACTGCAAGGCCTTCTCTCAGCTGTGAACTAAAGTTGATGTTGACTCTCTATGGCCATTCCACACATTTTAAGAGGGAACCTTTGATCTTCCTTCTGCATACTGCATGGAGTTGACCATATTACATGCTGTTTTTCATTCATGCCAAGGCCATAGTAGGTGTGATTTGATCCTAAAATGAAATATCTGTGCTTTGATATGAACATAGACATTGCTATATATAATCAGCTTGTGATATTTATTGCATTCCAGGCTGGATGTACCTTTTCTGTCTACATAAGTAATTTTCTTATGACTTCATACATTTCCTAGTAGGCCTTTTTATGAGCTTGTTGGTGTATTTGGAACATGTAGGTGGTGAAGAGAGCAATCAATGTAAAAATAATTTCCCCCAGTTGGGTCACAGATCATATTTAAAACATGTCATGAGTTATGCTACTTAACGTTTTGGATCTTAGGTGGAGTAAAAGTGGTATCTTTTCTTCTTCGATGATGGTGATTTCCGTGTGTGATTCTTACAGCCTGGTAAGACGTTGGACTGATGCCAGCACCTGACAGTAATCCAGTTGTTGTTTTAGATCCTTGCATCCTTGTTCCTTGTGTGACGTACTGACGTATGTCATCTGCTTTTGGCAGATTAGACATTAAGAACAAGGCATATATGGCGATGTCCTAAACCTAACTATGTTTCAACAGTTTTTAATAGATTTTTCTCTCCTCCGTCTTTGTGCTTATTTAGTTTTAACCGCTGTCAAGTTTTTTGAGATGCTGTGACTTCTGGCTAAACTTGACTTATTTTCTGTTCACGTAGTTGTGTACATCCATCTCTGCTCAAATGCTCAGTGTGTCATCGGCCAGACAGGGAGAGAGGGAGGGACAGACAAAGAAAGAGAGAAGAACAGAGGCGGAGGGTCTCTGGAGGCTTCAACCTCGGCAACTCTGAGTGTTGCTCTGACACCATGCTCCATCAGGACAGGCTGCCTGACATGCTGTGATTGGTGGCCACAGCTCTGGACCGGTCCTAGGTGGGGGAGGCAGGAAGGGGGACTCTTTGGGAGAGAGGTCGATTGGGTGGGTGATGTAGCAGTGGTCTGAGGGATGGACGTAAAGGAGTGGAGCTGGTGGACATGATTGGTGGCTCCAGTCTTGAGGGAGCTGTGCGTTGACCCTGAGGAGAGGAGGAGGTAGAGGGTGAGAGCGGTGGTGAAGGAGTCAAGGTTGGTGTGCAGAGGTTTGGTAGCAGGGGGCCAGATATGCTAACTTAAAGACAATGATACGTGGCACTCAGTTGAAACCGTGTATAGCACACGAAGGAGTTGAGTGAACAGTATCAGAGAAGAAGTAGAAGTAAGAAAAAAAGAGGTGGAGAATGGGAAGAAGATGACGTTAAAAGGCGATTTATGGCAAAAAATGGTAACAGGGAAGGTTGGCTGGAGGTGAAGAAATCATGAGAATGGAGAGGTAGGGAGGTAGAAAGATAAAGGCAAGGTGAGAGGCGGGTGGAATGACAAAGTGAGAAAGAATTGAAAAAAATATGGAGGACAGTGAAAAGCAGCGAGAGTGAGTTAGTAGCTTGAAAGTTTTAGAAATGTAGTGCTGTGTTTGCATAAATCCAAAAATGTACATATCTTTCATACATTGTGTGGCCTCAGTGTCTACAAACCCTACATAAAACACCTTCCTCCCTCCATCCTCCCTCCAATGATTGTTTAGATGTGAAATAACAACAATAAGTGATATAGTAGGTGAGATCATCAATGATAAATATACACTACACGGTGAATTTTGTGTAGGCTGAGGGGCATTTGACAGAGAAGAAAAAAGTACAGCACTTACGTCAGACCAGTCTTCACAAGGACAAAGCCGATGTCCCCACCCCAACACACCCTCTAAAAGGATAGGCGACAGAAAAAGTAGTGATGTTTTGTGGCGAGCTGTTGAAAATGAGCATATTTTGTCAGCTCTTTGGGTGCTGCTACAGCCAGCTTCGTGAAGGCGCAACAGCGCAGCACAACGCGTGGCAAACTGAGATGAAAAAGATGGAAATTCATACCTTTTCTTGTGTTTGTGTGTGTGGAGAAGCATGGGCCTAAATGTGTGTGCGAGTGTGTGCATGAATTTGTGTACGAGTATGTGTGTGTGATGTCTCAGTGTGTCACAGGGTCTCGTCTTTCCCCTTCACTGCACCCTGACAGCGGTGTCAAACAAGGCCTCATATGATCTGTGTATGTCTTTGAGAATATGTGTGTGTATGTGTCTGGGTTGATAGTGTTTTTATTCTTCTTTCTAACCCCTCTCACCTCAGATCCCTCGGGTGTTCCAGGGTCTTGCCTAATGGACAGTCTCGCCCCGCTAAGCTGGCCTTTGGCTCGGGCACTGAGCTGGACGCCTAACTAGGGCCCTTTGTTGCTCATGGGTCCTGATTGCGCTGACCTCTGGGCTGGCTTCCTGGGAGAAGCAGGGTGGTGGAGAAGGAAGAGGAGAGCAGTGGAAGTGTTTTTACGCCCCACTGCTCACATCTCTCTAGTATAGCCAGTGACTGGTGAAAAGAAAGCAGTGGTGTGTTTTGGCAGTGGAGTAAAGAGATGTTGGCTGCTTGTGTTTCCCAAACTGCAGGTGGATTCAGCTGCAGATGTATCCATCCTACAAGTGTTATGAGCCAGTCCAGGGTGAATTGTACAGTAAATGGAATATGGATGTGTATTAAACTACTTGGTCAACAATTAGATTAGTAGAGTATTAGAAGGAAGACTTCTCGTGAAAACTGAGCTCATGGAGCCAATCATGGATTTTCTACCATTCAGCACACTGTGTTTTTGTTGTGTGTACAGTGCAGTAAAGTTGGGCTGGACGATAGATAAAGATGACACTAAAAAAAGTTAATAAAAAGCTAAATTTAGTTTTATTCAAAGCATATCTTGATTTGAGGTTTTCAACATCCAGGTATGTAACTCTGGTTGTGGTCTGTTTGAAACCGTCTCTGCGCACATGGCTGCAGTATGGGAACAGAGATTTTAGAATAGGGAACAGGGAGGTTGTCAGTCATGTGGTGAAACATTGTTCCACCTTGTTTTGTTTCATAATGAAATCTTGAGTTCTACATCCTCCTTGTTTGGTGAAACATATGCAAATTGGACTAGCTGCAATACACCTTCTCCAAAATATATATTAATTATATAATTATAATTATATTATAATATATTATTTGAATGCTGCCAAACTCAATCAGTGTTATGGCTGCGCTCACAGAGAAGAATGCATTCACACTTGGAAACAGGTTGTCTCTGTCAACCAGGAAACTCATATTTACGGTATCAGATGCCAGACTTACCCTAGCCACATGCTGCTGTTGCCAACAGAGCTATCACACATATAACGATGTGGCTTAATTGGCGTGCATTTCTCCTTCACTACACTCGCCGATACATGGCACAGCCAGCAGCCACCAGCCAGAGACAGAGATAGAAGCAATGGCAGAACAAATAGGGTGTTGTGTAAAGGATGGAGAGAGGGAGAGAGGGAGGGGAAGGAGAAGGAGGTAGAGGAGGGCGCAGCGATGACCTGACCTCCTCTGCTAGATTTCATGTACATCTGTCAATGAGACGTCCACAGCCAAATGTTTAGGAGCCAGTGGTCCACTGCTGCTCCCCTGCTGAGCTTCAATGTATACATTCTTTGTGTGTGTGTGTGTGAGTGAGTGTGTGACGCCATGTGTTAGAGGCAGGCCCACATCAGGGTTCATACAGTCGAGCTAAGCCCAGTGGGAGCTGAAAGCTTAAAGAAGGAAATCCCCCCCCGGCTGCTTGGTGCACACACACACCCACACACACACACACACACACACACACACACACTCACACACTCACACACTCACACACACTCTCTCTCTCTCTCTCTCTCTCTCCGTCTCTCTCTCAATCCCTCCCACCCCTCCTGGCACGTCATTAATGAAGCCCCGTGCTTGTATGTTTGGGGCATATGCAGCTCTCTTGGCCCAACACTACAAGTGTGTGTGTTTGTGTGTGTTTGCATTTGTGTGTGTTAGGGAGTGAGACATCTCCCCCTATCACATGGTAATATATTCAGTAGAAGATCTCTGCAGAGGCATAATACTGCCGCTCTCCCCTGTCTGAGCCCATCTGTGATACGTAGAAAGGACATCAGCAGGACAGGTTATTAGCACTGGAATAATGCACACTGTTATTGTTGACGCCACATACTTATTCTCCAAGCAGTGTGCCCCCTCACCCCATAACATAAATACATCCATTGTGGAAAAAGCATGAAATAAATGAGTGTAATACAAAGGCTGGCATGTATACTACCCTGGTGGAATGTTGTATTGGAGGTGACTCATTAGCAGCTGATAGCCAGGGAATGAGTTTAGGGCTGGGCAGTGGGGGGTTAAGGGGATGTTATCCCTCTTGTTAACACGAATGATTGAATTCATCCTACCTGTGCATTATAGCCTAAAGAGGAAAACATCCAGCAACACTTTACATACCCTTATTAAACTTGAGCAAGGACAACTCTCTGGGTAAATTCAGTTTCTTCTGGGATGCTAATTTTCCAGTGATGTTTCCATTTTAGTGTGTGCACTGCAAGGTGTTGAGGCCACAGGAAATGCGTGCTGTTGTAGATCACAGGAGAGCCAAGCTCAGGCCTCTGTTTTGTCCTTGGTTTAGGCATCTGTGATGTCCTTAAGGGTCTGGAAGTGCAGATTTGAAAATGACAAATATTTTCAACTAACAGGGTTTCTTCTCGCTATATAGAAGTGGTCCATACAAATATGAATATAAGAACACATGTACCTGTCAGGTGTTGGCAAGTGTTTGAAGAGGCCAGAAGATCAATCTGCCACCTTCAACACCTCCTGGAGAAAAGCTCTGGTAACACAGAACCGTTGTTAACCAAAATAACCTCCCAGTAACGCAGGCACTCTGCAGCAGAGGGGTCAGTGGGAACAGAAACTTGTGGAGGGGATAAAAAAAATAAATAAATCCAGGAAGACAAAACTCCCTCTTCCCCCATCTCCCTCTCCTATCAGCCTGGGCAGAGTGAGCAAGAATGTGAAAATGTAACGCCCCCGTGTCAATTTGAAAGTGCACCTCATCGGCTCATGTGCCCCTCCACCTCTCTCCATCACCCCCTCTCTGCACCTTCCCCCTCTCAAGCAGCTCTGTTGCTTTGGTCCGGCTTTGAAGGCCGTTCTTATTACTGGCACAGAGCGCAGGTCAGAATGGCAAGCCGGCAGCATACTATTAAAGCCTAATGAAAGAAATCTCTGCAGGGTCTGCGGTCTGCAGCGGCCAGAGGAGGCTGTGTCTCTGCCCATTGTTCTTCTGCTCCTCTCCTCACTATTTCTTCTGTTCCTGCAGAATACCGTCTCTATCTGTATCTCTAAATCGGGCTTCTCTGCCATCTCCCCTGTCACTGTCTGTCTCTCTGTCATTTTCTGTCTTATCCATTATCTTATTCTCTCTCTTACTCTGCATTTTAAAGTTCAATTCTACCTACGTCCACATCAGATTATGTCTTCACTCTTATAAAATATTTCTGTAGCCTCCAAAAAAATGACCTGTGGGATCATATATCAAATGTAATCATCAGGTATAATCATAGATTTACTGTTGCTGTTGCATGCTATTCAATGTACTACAGTGGTGGATACATTGGCCATGAAATAAATATATATTCACTGTTTTTTATGGTCTATAATCATCCATGCAAGAATCACTCTGATATTCATTGAAGAAAATGATTTTACCACATTGATCTTCACCCAGAGAATTATCTTCACTTATGCCCCCTGACAGGAAGGCCAGAGGTCAGGGTCACGTCCGACCCAAGACCTTGTCCTGCTCTGGATCCAGATATATCCTGACGTTCCCACTCTCTAAATATCCTGTCTCCATGAACTGCAGTAGCTCTGCTCAGTGCTCCTCTGTTGTGAATTTCTAGCTAAAGTAGTTACCACAAGAAAATGAACATGTCTCATTGTCTCTGAAAACATAGTTCCATTGTTAAAGTGTGGTTTACATTGCTGTGCTTGCCTGGTACTTTCCAGTAACGACCATACCTGCATTTATGTCTCGGGCTTAGAAAATAATGACATTGTTCAGGAAGATCTAGTGGGCTGGTGACCAATATTGGAATAAATTGCTCATATGGATTGTTTGATACTTGTAAAGCATTGGATTAATATGCTGTAGTCTTTAATGTGGCAGTAGATTCATCTCTGTTGTGCTTTCCATATTTATTGGTCAGATCTTATTGATTTCACAACATATTTGAATGTGAAATGCTGCTCGCAGGGGAGTAACAAAAAAGCAATGAAGGAATATGATTTAACTCTTTGTTTTGTTTGCCTGAGAGGTACAAAAACCGCTCCTCATGTAATAACTGATGCTACCCGTTCTTTCGGATTTTAAAATGTTAATTTAAAAAAAAGGCTCTATTAAGACATTAAACATTGACATTCCCTTAGTTTGTGTCTTAATGCCTCTCTGATTCTCAGTCCTATTCTCTCTCTGTCTTTTTTTCTCATGATAGTTTCACGTCCAGTAACCTCTCAGTATCTGGTGCACTTTTTAAATGAAGAAACAGGAAGCCTTTCAGGAAGTTTGTTGTTTATAGTATGTTAGATCACAAATGAAGTCATGAAGTTAGGCACTTATAATCCTTATCAGTTATGTAGTGCCAAAAATTCACATAAGTCGTCTGTTTGTGACTTTGTGTTATTAGTTTTGAACCTAGTTTTAATCCACCAGTCTACCCAATCAAGGTTTCATACCATCATACATTTTTATTCTGCATTATTTATTTTTTCCCTCTCTCTCTCCAAAACCAAGGCTCAGCTGTCCTTGTGCCTTTACACATTGCAAATGAATGCATATCCATGCAAATTCTTAAAAAAGAAAGGCTGAGAATTTGAATATTTTGCTTAAAGCTGCACCCAGGTCGACCCTGCCATTCGGCATTTGAAAGCAGTGTGTCTGTTTGAATACTGAGGATCTCTCTTTGTCATGTTCGCCAGAGGGGCTGGGTGAGCGAACCAGCACCGGCAGGATGGGCAGAGATCGGCTGGGTAGCTGCACACAGACAGACTAATTGGGAAAAGGGGGGCGAGAGGGGGGCCGAGGGGTTTTGGTAAGGGTGAGGAAAAGGTGGGGTATGCAGGAAGGGGGGAATCCAAGATGACGACAGGGGGTTTAGGAGGGAGGTGAAAGAGGATGGAGAGTTGGGGGATGGAGGGAACGAGAGAGAAGCGAAGGAAGAGAAGAGGTGATGAAGAGGGCACGAAAGCGTGCGGGAAGAAGAGGTGAAAGGAAGGGTGAGCGGAGACACTGTGGTTTCCAGCACTGATGTGTTAGTAGCCCTGCTGACTGTGTCATTATACTGTTGAAGCACTAGCTGGATAACCAGGGTCCCTGCCTGCTGCAAACCACTGCAGTCTTAAAACGCCATTATACTGCATGTTTGACACATATGGACAGAATGGCTTTCTTGCGGTTGTTAAACATATTTAAAGAGGAAATGGTCTCTCTCAACTTTTACCTTGAAGTTTTAAAGCACACTTTTGATTCCAACAGAGCAGGTATCTGCTGGGGAATGTTCCCCTATACATACATGTATTATAGTTTGAGCAAAAAATGTATTGTATATAAAATTAATAATGTATTTATGAAGTCAACCACCAGGTTTATGGAGCTAGAATTGCAATATGGGGGTGCCAATATAATGCACTATAATAATAATCTAATTTTAATAATCTAATTTTAATAATGTAATTAATGAGCGCAGTGATGAAAGTGCCATAACAAAGTCTGTGACTTCTTTCACCTTTCCTAAAACTACAGTATGTTATGTTCAGCTACTGTGTAGTGACCGAGTCACACTAACTTTCTCTGGGGCTCTCAAGCTCATCCCGTTGTCCTTGTAGGATGGAGTTTGCTCAGTTTTCTCAGGGATTCAGAAGGGGAGACGCATTCTGGCTTTCACGGGACCTGACATTTAGGGACCTGAGGTGGCTAATTAATTTGATCATGTGATCTGATCTGTGATGTGTTATCCGACCGAGTTAAAACTATTTACATATTGGCTGGAGAGGGTTAGAAATCATTCAGTGCGGGTACGCATTAGCTGCCCATGTGTGAGCAGTGTCCCGAGCTGAGCATAGTTCACAGCTGAATCCTCGTGGAGATGTGCAGATGTGCAGCAAAGCGTGCTGTTTTAGGTGTTCGGATGTGTTTTACTACCTTCCCGGCTTTAATTGTTTTCATTTCCATCTGGTGTAAAAACTCATCTCACAAAAACTTGAGTTAGGTAATCCATCAGAGTGAACATCTTGCCTGCATTATTTTGAATTATGTTATTTTTGTGCAGTAATGCAGCACAGGCTTTTCAAATCAGTCTGCACTTACAATTGCATTACCAGGAAATAATAAATTAACTTGACAAAAAAATAAAAGCAGGGCACAACGTGCACTGTGATGGATTATACAGTAAAAAAACACATTCAGAAATCTAAAACAGTATGGCAAGCTTTGAAAACAGCTGACAGTAATGGAAAGTACATGTGAATTGTAGTAATAGGCTAACACACTGAGATAGTCATTTTAAAGTCTGCTTCCAATATGAGTATACCAGTGGTACATTTACAAATTTGCCTGCCACCAGCCTCCATTCCTCCTAAAACTACACCCTGTATAGAGGGCTCTGGGGGCCAGACTGCACTGAACTGGGTTGAGTTACACCGGGTAGCTAGCTAGATTGATCTGGCTGCAGTAGCCAGGGGAATATAAAGCAGGGCAGGGGCTTAAAGTCTGAGTCCCCCCAGGGAGGAGTCCTTGCTGCATGGGGAGAGGGGCATGAACTGAGCTGCTTTTCTCCCTCGCTCCCTTCTCTTTCGTCCTCCCTCCTTCTGCTGTTGTGTCCGTCTATCGCATACCTTTCCCATCTCTCCTTCCTTCTGACATTCACTCTTGTCAGTCTCTCTCTCTCTCTCGGTCTGCCTGTCTTTCTCTCCTTCTCTCTTTTTCTTGTTTTCTTCGCCTTGTAAGTTATTTTCAGCATTTTGCCCTTTTACCTCATCCTCATCCCTTCCCTCCTTGCATCCATTTGCAAGCATATGGGAAAATGAACATTGCTCATGAAGTTCACACCCAAAATGAAACACCATGGCTGATGCTGCGTTTAGTATTTAATGCGTTTATAAAAGACACATTTAAAAAAAAAAAAAAAAAACATCACTCTGTCCACTTGCTGTGATCTTTTAAAGCTGGTTTTCCCCCTTTTTAGTGATGGTGAGTAGCCAAGAGGGGAGGTGCGAGCATGCACGTATGTGCTAAAGACAGTCAAGCCTAGCACACATCTCTCACGTGTCAATTCCCCACAGCACCCGCTGTGTGCCTCAACCATATATAACTTAACCCACCACGATTACTTCTAAAAGAATCAGGGTAGAGCAGGAATAAAAGTGAAGTTTAGGCCTATTTTTTTAACAGTCGAAAAGCGAGATTGTCACCCTGTGCTGCAAAGTTTGTTGCTCTTCCCAGCTGTACCGTTCTATTCTGCAGGGGTGCCGTGCAAAGCTGCACAGCGCTGATGTGTGCTGTTGTAGCGTTGTGGTGCAGTGATAGCAGGATTGTCCGCTGGGGGAACCCAGAGTATTCTGTCTCACTGAGTGATACCCCTGTCTCCACTCACGATAAACAGCATGCACGCACGCACACACACACACACACACACACACACACACACACGCTCACACAGCACTGTCTGCCAAACCCAGCCTAGCAGCAGATTCCTCCCCGCCCCTCCACCCCCTCGCAAAGCTGCAAATATATTAGCTGCCTCTTTTTCTTTTGTCTTGGGAAAATGGCAGGCAGGAGGAGTGTGTGTGTGTGTGTGAGTGTGTGTGTGTGTGTGGTGGTAGCAGTGGTGGGGGGGCTTACTGTACTAAGAAACTGGGGAAGAACACCCCCTTTTGTGCCATTCCTGTTTAGATATCCCCATGGTATAGGGCCCAGTCATGGAGGGAGGGAAGTGGAAAGGAAGCTACAGATGCGAAGAAGAGTTATCTGTAATACAGGTATGATGTAGGAAACAGAAGACAGACTGACAGATGAGGAAAAGAAAGATTATGAGTTGCATATTTCATATAAGCAGTCTGTTTGGTTGCAACAGAAAGGGGTGCTAGAATAGGAACACTGTTGAGCTCAGTATAAAAGGTTGATTCATCCAAATTACCAAAAAATATATATTTTCTCACTTACCCCTAGTGGTATGTAGCCATGCAGATAGTTTTGATGTTATTCACCAAGGTTTTGAGGTATATGTATTTTTAATGTTTTTAGATATTGGTCTGTGGGATTTTCACATCTCTTTGCATATGGAAGTGCTGTCGTCGACTGTAGATTATATAGTTATAGAGACATTGTTCCAGAAAGACACGATGTTAATAAAATGACTGTGAGCACTATGAATAAAATTCTGCTCCATTGTTGGTTATTTTTTGGGGTGTTTCCCTTCAAATCCTCTGTTGATTTTTACAAATTACATTTAGTGATTAGATAACCAGCTTAGAAAACAAAAGTGGTTGTCAGGTGAACCAATTTGTCTATTGAACAGTCTTTAGAGAATGTTAATCTGCACCTATTTTTGCATGAAATGCAGGTCATTGTAAACGGAATATCTTTAGCTTTCATTTTAAGACCTTGCCACGGGCTTTTAGGAATTCTCATGGATATTTGTCACTATTATTTGACATTTTGTGAAGAGATTATTCCATAATGATTCGATAAGCAGCACTAAAATATACTGCTATGAATCGGTAACTAAAGAAGAAGGTATCGTACCTGAGTTCACACACAGGAAGAGCAGTCTAATGTATTTAATCACTAAAGACAAATAAATATATATATATAATATATATAGACTGCACAGCATCTGTACACCTGAGGTACACACACTGATCTGTATATATGGTGCTTAGGATATATATATATATATATCTATATATATATATATATATATATATATATATATATATATTATATATATATTTTAATATATCTATATTATATATATATATATAAATATAGAACATGTCTGCTGTTTCTATGTCACATTATACACACATACAGACACATCACTTCCCAATGGTCCTGCATGAGATTACAGTGTATACAGACCATAGACTGTCACTCAAACACAGACAACTGATGTGGGCGGGGCTGTGACAACTCTCAAATCTGGCAAGTCAAATGTTTTTATTTGCAGGCAAAGCGAGTGCCTGTGTATACGTGCGTGTGTGTGTGCACGCATGTGTGTGTCTGTTTGGGTTGGTGTGCCATATGCAGTGCGCCAGGGAGGGCTCTCCGGAACATATTGGTGTGCGTACATAGTGGTTAATAATAGTAGCAAACACATACAGCGATGGCAGCTCTGATGTGTGTGACAGTTTTACAGCCGCATACGCCAAGACACAGTCATACACGTACACACACACACACACACACACTTCCATAGCAGAGGCAGAGACCTCCTCTGCCACCGAGCCCTCTGTCTTTGTTGAGTTCTCAATTTTATCACAGATCCTGATAAGTAAAAACAACCACTTCCCACCCACCCTGCCTCGCCTTCCCCGCCCTTCCCGTATGCTCCATATGTGGGCACGAACACAAACATATAGCCGAGTCAAACTCAGCCACCCACCCACACATACACACACGCACACAAACACATACAAATGTACATGCTTAACCACCTTCTCACATTGAATGCACATAGTCCTTGAAGCAGGCAAGCACTCACATACATCATGCACTCAAATGCACAAATACACATGAGACACACACACACACACACATCCTCATCCCCCCTTCTGTCATAGCTCATTGTTGCTGTTTCTTGCTTGTCTGTGGCGATAGTTGTGTTGTGCTTGGGTGGCAGCTTTAAGTTTTGATAAGGAGAGGCGGGGGGTGGAGGGGGGATCAGTGACTGCTCCCCGCGGCGTGGTCTTAGCAACAGTAGGCAGCAGCAGCAGAAGACACCCAACCTGTCGTCCGGATCGGTCTCTGGGGGAGGTAGGAAAGAGAGATGGAAGTAGACCGGCAGCATCGCTCTCAGCCTGGACGTCTCCTATCAGAAATTAGGGACAGACCTTGGGCTCAGTGGCCGAGCTTGGCAGGCAAACCAAGAGAAAAAGAGAGGCAGTAAAAGAGGCCAGAGCAGAGCAGACCGCCACCCAGTCCCCAGGATTAGTCTGTGAGGTTGGCAGAGCCTGGCCCGAGCTGAGAGAGAGAGAGGTAGCTGAAAGACAGACGGCAAAAAAGACCTGATGCCTGGCGCAGACTTTGGGCCAGGTTAGCAGCCAGGGAAACGAGGAGACCGAGAGACAGACAGAGCGAGGACCTGGTACTCGGTGGCTGCGTGGCTGGTCTGGAGTGGCTCACCCATATGGTGCTCCGCTCTGTTCCTGCTCCCTGTCTAAATCCATATGCCGCTGGTGGAAAGGTGCCCCCCCCCATCTCCTCCCCTCCCCTCCCACCTCGCTTCAAGAGCATGCAAGACCCTCACCCTCCCCGCACTTCCACCCCCCCAACCCACAAGGGAGGTGTTGGGAGGTAAAGCCCTGAAGGCTTGTACCCCCCTCCTACCTCTTAACCCCTCAGAGCTGCTTAGCCCATTGTCACTACAATCTGCCACCATAGCCTTGGTGTTGTGTGTCCCCTCTCTCTCCTTCTCTCTCTCTCTCCCTCTTTCTTTCTCTCTCTTCCTTCATCTTTTCGTCTCCCCCTGGCACCCGATAATCGATGAACTTATTAACTGCTAATTATTCAAGCTGTGGCGTGAGGATCCCTCCCCATCCTTGAAGAAAGGGAACCTTTCCACTCTGTTCTGCCAAATGAAGTGGTTTATTTTGCCCATTCATTTGGATTAAGTGCATTTAGGCTGCAGTGTTTGGGATGTGAAGACTTTGTCAGATTGCTATCAGCAGCATTTAACATTAATCCTCATTTTGTTCAGCCAGTTGATAACACACGCTTAGCCGAAGCCCAAGAGATTTTTATATTGAAATACACTGTTACACTTATTTGTCTTCCCTGTGATGTGTGTTTCTCTAAAACGATGTGTGTGTGTGTGTCTCTCTCTCTGTTCTGGTTTCTCAGGAGGTCCTTCAGACAATACCAAAGTTCTGCTTTCCCTTTGACGTGGAAAGGTACGATTCCTCTCCCTCACTGCTTCCCTGTTTTTAACACTGCAGCTCACTTTCACCTCCTTAACATAACATAACACACACACACACACACACACTGCCACACACTCATGCCTGCTCACAAATATATACACCTGCCTACAGAGACACCTATGCATTTGAAAAAGGAAATGTGAAGATGTGTATTTTGTGTGTTATGAAATTATTCTCAGGTACAGCTACATGATGATTTATTAACTGTCAAAGTGTAATAATTAGTGTGTTTGTGGGTGCGAACTCCATGTAATCTGACATTTTCCTGCACACGTTGTGTTCTGACTGTACCCGCAAAGACGGCTGTTAGCAAGATATACCCAAAAATGTAAATGCAGTGATGTTGAGGGCGCACGATAATGATACCGATAACGACAACAACAACTTCCATTAAGGATGATGTTGATGAGGTCATCAGTGACCTGCCCACCTCATGCGTTGTGCACAGTAGCATGGTTATGAGCGCATGTGTGCCGGTCCAGAGCCAGAGGAAGTGTGTTTCCTTCTACATAATATATGTTCGATCTCAAAAAGTAGCTTCCTCTTATTTTCAGCATGGAAAATGATATGTTAAAATTCCTATTGTAAGAGCAAGAAGTGAGAGATATGAGGGGGATGGGGTGGGGGGGGATTCGGTCTTTTACTGAAGTTGAGCTGCTGCCATCTAGTGGTATAGAGATGTACAGAGCTTCTCTGAAATTTACCTTGGGGTTAGAAAAGCTTTTTTACAGTTTTTCAAGCAGCCATAGCGGAAATATGTGACATCAGATTTGGACCTTGACTGCAGATTTAGCTCATGGTGAGATTATGTCTGAGCATTAGTTTGTTTCTCATCCAGCTAAACCAAATGTTCTTTTGTTAATGCTGAATTTTAAATTTACAAGATTTCATAGGTTCACTGCACCCTATTGTATTAAATTGTTTGTTAAGTCGTTATGTGGGTTTGACCATTCATGAGTGTGTTATGTCCCCTGTGTGCGGCCCTCAGGGTTTCCCACAATCAGGTGGGGCAGAATTTCACCTTTGTGCTGACGGACATTGACAGCAAACAGAGGTTTGGTTTCTGTCGACTCACTCAAGGCTGCCGGGTCTGCATATGTCTGCTCAGGTAACACACACACACACACATACAAAATGTACACACACACAGCTCACTGAATCATGTTATGTTTGTTTTTTTTTCTGTTAAATTAATTCTCCAAGGTACATTTATTTCTTTTGTGTGCTTTGTATAAAACCATGTTATCCTAATGGGCTGAATCTTACTGCAGTCTATAACACTGTGTATCATACACTTTGTAATTTTTAGAAGAATAAACAAAAACTTCCAGAAATTAAACTCACGTCAAAAGAGAGACAATTGGATGCGCTGAAAGTTGTACTGTACTTTCAAGCAAATTCAAACATAAAAGTCAGCCTTTCAGATTTTACTTTCTGAATCAGAATTAAAAGAATATGTGGAAAAAGAATCGTTCAAACATCACTGTCTTTATTTACTCATTCAAGTAAGCAAGACCTGGTCTGTTCTGCCCCTTTTCAAATTATCTATGGCTCATTCTCAGAACCGTTTTTCTTTTTATGTGCATTTATTTCTCAAGTGTGATGAAAAAAAATTAATTTACCACATCTTAGAAGTGAACACAGATTTTTGAGACCACATTTCCATTCATTCTCACACTTCACACTGAGCTGCACTATGCCAGAATAACAAATTTATATTCTCATCTGCCCACACAAATATGTTAGTGATGTGCCTATAATTATCCAAAAGTTTAGCAGTTTTTTGATATTTCATAGGTAGATTTATCCTATCACCACGTACATAAATGAGGACACCAAACCCAGGAAAATTGCATTTTCTTCGCATAATTACTCTCCAACAAAGGCTATTATCATTTTATTCCCATGTAATTGCATGTTGACACAATGTTTTTACAGATGTAATTACCTCACCATTACAAAGAAGGAGTACTCTAGTGCTAATCTCAGTGGACAGGCTTATGCACTTTAGAATAAACTGAGAAAAATGTACAAAATAAATCCATTTTTAATTAATGTATTAAGCAGTTTAACGAACAACAAACTGAAAAAAGAGCACAAAGCCGTTTCTTTTTCTCTGTTAGTGTAACGCAGCACTCCTGTATGTGTGTGGGTGTGTGCTGGGGGTGTGTGTGTATGTATGTGTGTGTGTGTGTGTGTGTGTGTGCATGCTGGGTGTGTGGCGCTATTGATGGACAGTCGTGGGTTTGTCGCTGCCCTGATGAGCTGCTGTGAAGAACAGTGTCCCTCCTCCCCACACCACCCACCCTTCCAGGCCAGCTTCCATGGCCTTTGTTTTTCTTTTCTCTCTCTCGCTCTCTTTCTCTTAGTCTTTCTCTCCCTCTCTCTTTTTCTCCCTACCTCTCTCTCTCTCTCTCTCTGTCTCTCTCTCTCTCTCTCTCTCCCTCTCTCTCTTTTCTCCTCGTTATTCGGCTACTGCCACAGTGCGACAGCAAAGACGCTTGGCCCATAATTATGCATGAAGCTTCACTGCCAATTAGCAGAGGTTCCCCTGTCCCTCTCGCTGAGTTAGACATGCTAATTCATTTGACATATGATGTATAAAATTCATTATGCATTCTGAGTAGTTTGCATGGCTTGCTTCATTTATAATAAAATAACATATAGAAAGTTTTATTTTTATTTTCTTTATTTAAAATTGTTTGTGCTCCCCAGTTATGTTTGTCCTGATCTTTTCCCTTTTTCTTATCTTAAGTAGCCCCGCTGTGGTGGGAGAAGTTAAAAATATTCTAAAGCGTAAAAAAAACATTTTAGATACCTCATCGGAGAAATGTGTAAATTAAGCTCCTACGATCAAGGTCTTTGGTCAACGGTTTATTTTCTTTGTTTATTATTCTTTAAACTGTTTTTCATTCTGCTAAATTAGTTTTGCAAGAAAGCATTGAGGAAATGACAGCAGATTGCTTGTGTTTAAAAAAAAAAAAAAAGATAACCAAAGAAAAATGAAAAAAATACACATAATGTATGTTGTTTATCTAAAAGAATTATAAGTTCAAATGTAGTTAAACTCTAAAGCATGAAGGCCCAGGCCCACTAGTTTATTTACATTTGATCTATAATTTCCAATGAATATAAAATACAAGTAATTAAAACAGTTTGCGTCTCTGTGATCGTTGAAGTGCTGGGACTGTAAAATTGTCACCTCTGCTTACAGGAGGAAGTGCCTTAATGAGCAGGACAGTTTTATGTGGACAGACCTTTGTAGTCTCATTGCTAAAGCCGTGGCCGAAAGGGCCATGCTTCCTTCAGGCGAAACCCTGAGAGGGAGAGGAGGGAAAAAAAAAAAAGAAACAACACAAAATAAATAAATTATAACTTGTTCTATTTTATACTGTTACTCTTTCCTTCGCTCGTTCTTTGTCACTGTTTAAAGGATTTTCAGTCAAACATGTGAGTGCTTTGGAGATGAAAATGTGGATTTCCTCAGTTTTATTTAATGGCTGAGGCTTTAGATTACATTTTAGGGAGTGTGTTGCTGCTTAGTTGTCATTTAGTGGGTCGCCGGAGGACACTTCCTTCCCTGTACTTAACCTTTAACCTGAGAAAGTAAAGGTGTAATGAAATCTTCCACTGAGCCGTCTACAAAGTGTAAGATGACTTACGATTACAGGTGCCTGTGCATTAAAGGAGATTTAAGACTCATCTAAGGAACAGGAATAAGTGTCGTGCTTTGCACCCAACAGGTAGTTTATGGCAGCAAAAAGGGCTGATTTACTGTAAGTGCTCCAATGTAAGGAGTTAATCAAACACATTTCCTTCTGAGGCGTTTGAGTCCACAATATTTGGAGATTTTGTAAAATGTTTTTCTTTCACTTTAGATTTTCTTCTTCATATTACAGCCATATTTGTTTTTGTGTGTGTGCTCCTCTCCTTATAATGGCATAATTGTAAGTTCCAGAGGCACTTTCATGGCCTTGTCTTCTGTTAGATATTTCCGTTCTGTGAGGTGGTCTGAGCCTGGGATGGAGAGCACGACGGGCTGTGAGTGGGCCGCAGATTAACTGGTTCATTCTTTGAGTACATGGCACTTTGAGAAGACATGTGTTTAAAATGGCAGGAGAGATTGCAGGGCCCCCACGCACTGAGCACTCTAGTGATGGATGCCTCTCTCTCTATCGGAGGATTTGCGAAGCACAAACAGATCTGAGCAATGAACTGTGACGAGTAGGAGTATCTCTCTAAGCTTTCCAAACTTTAACTGTGCATCAACACAGAGCGCAGAGCAGGGGGTTTTGGCAGAGGTGTGGGGGGTGGGGGCTAAGTAGAACAAAACAATACATCTTTAAGTTATATTCGTCCTATTGCATTTGAATAAAAAAAAGCCCATTACCTATTGTAGGAAGATGTTAGAACAATATTGATAATTTGTGGTTGGCTGCCATCACCAGCGATCATGTGTTTGCCTCTAAAACAAAGGATTTACAGCACCTTGGTGTGGGAGTGTAATGACTGTGAGATCTGTGAGGCCTGACGGCTGCACTGACAGCGAGAGTCCTATTTACATCTCCTTCGACTGTGAAAAATGAAGGATTAATGTCCAGAAGCCTGGCTTTTTAAACAGGAGGCAGATAATAGAAAGGCTTTGTTCTCCCCCATAGTCATCATATCAGACTAAACTTTTTTGTGTTGTGGTTAAATGTAAACTGACCCCATATGCAGATATGTGGGTTGAAGAAATAGGTCTTCAGGTTCATATCCGGTCAGCATGTAAATTAACATGCGCGTGTTTGATTTAGTTTCTCCTGCGAGTGTGACCTGATTGTGGTAAATCTTCGCACAGACGTCAAAATATTGGCACGTTAGGAGGCTGATTGTTTCAGACTAATGGTCACTCAACCTCTCTGATTGGTGCGCTTGGCTGCACTTCTCCGGGAACCCGGCCTGTCATTGGCCCCTTGCGGATTTAACGATATGAAAATTTGCATTAGGTTCACTTTATTGTTTTCTTGTTGTCTGTTAATTCCAGTCTACAGAGCAGCCAGTGACCCATGCCCTAGGAAACTCCTCAGTCTCCAGCCAACTGCCTGAGCAGGACTTCACTGGCTTATAAACTCACACACCATTCAAGCTTTACTTATTTATTTATTCATTTGTTGTATATAACTACGACTATACTATAACTAAGAAACCACTGATTTAAGCTTATTGTCAGATTTTTTTTAAATTTCATTTGATCACTTTTATTTAACTCAGTGCATCACTTACTGAATTTAGTAAGCAAATAAGAATCATTTTTTTTTGATTGATTGGCTCATTTGACCACTAATTTATTTTTCAACTCCTGCGTCTCGGCAAGTTAATGAAGCATTAATGGCAGTTTCTATTTATTTCATTGCTAAGAAGTCCTTATCTAGAATCATTATTCAAGCAGTGTGCAAAATTGCATGTTAAAATCCCAAACTAAATAAAAATTCAATACCTTGATAGGACACCCTGTTTTTATTATTTGATTGCATAACATTAAATGAAATGAGTCCTCACAGCTTTTACGCCAAAAGAAAATGTTGGCCATCTTCCACCTAGAAAGCAAGTCGACTTGGCCAAGAAAGTGTCAACTTTGTAAAGAAAGCCATGCTGCAGATGCTTTTAGCTTATGGTGGGTGTACTTAGTGATTAGCTTTAACACAAACACTGCAGTATAAATTATTGCAAGCGTGTGTTGCCTGTTAATGAATTTATTTATTTTACAATAATTGCATAAGGCATTTTTAAATGTGAAGGGCATATAAAGAAGCACAGAGAGGGGCAGAAGGAGGAGGTGGAGAAAGGGGGCAGCAGGCATCTTGAGCTGCATTTTTGTTAAGCCTGTGCATCTGTGAGCAGCATGCTTGTAAACCATAGCATCTCTCTGCATCACATGAAAGCTATGGTGGTTCTTTGTCAAAGAATCTAAAATCCATTGTTTTTTTCCTTCCACCTTCCCCTTCCTATTGGCTTAAAGCTCAGACATGTCAGGAATGCGTAGCATGCAGAGGGCCCTGCGTACGAAGAATTTCATAAGGACTAGATAACATTTTTTTTATTATTATTATTTCAGTGTAACAAAGACTCTGTGCTTTGGAGTAGCATGGAACACAATCCATTATCCATATCGTTAAGTAATAGGTCACTGACAATAGCCAGTACATACACACAGTAATATTGGAAATCTACACATTACAAACTCAATGTCCTGACGGTGAACTTATTTATAGACACTGTGACAGCCAAAGATAGAGTTGCAACACACAAAAAAGTTTTCAGGAGACTGAATCTCTCTACATTTGTTGTATTTGTGTTTCTGTTTAATGCAGTAGAGGATTAAATGAATTAAAACTTTTCCATTAATACGTTTTTCTCTCTCTCTTGCAGTTATCTACCATGGTTTGAGATTTACTACAAGTTGCTAAATACTCTGGCAGACTACCTAACAAAACAACAGGTAATCACCTCTTTTGGCTGTTTCTGATTTTATGTATGCATTATCGGGTGCTTTGTAAGTACATTATGTACAAACTAAGACATGTTGGTTTGATTTGACTGAGAAACAAGCACACAGTTTAGTGTTTTTTTGAAACTCTGCTGTGGTAAGATATTTTCCTCCATCCTCCATCCCGTTCTTCTTCTGCATGCTGCATGTTGTCTTCTGTGTGCAAGTTTTGTTCGCCGTCTTGGGCTCGACTTGGCTCCTGTTGTTAGCAGCAACAATGTTGACATTTCACAGACCAAACGCTGATCTGACACTGGAAGTTATTCCTGATGATTTACTGGAAAACAAATCGTTAAGAAAAGAAAAAGAAGAAGAACCCGCGCACACGCACACACACACACACACACACACACACAAACATACACACAAATGTTCGCACTTCACAAAAGTCTTTTCCCCTGACTATTCACTGCATTGTACTAGCAAAGGGAGGGAAATGTAAAATATGCAACAAACTGGGGAGATGTGCAGCGCAGAGGGTGTAGGTGATGTTCCCATGTTTTGACTGAAGAGAGAGAAAGAAGGAAGGGAGGGAGGTAAAGCTGCAGAGAGCTTTGGGACCGCAGTTTCAATTGTCATGTAGTCACTGCTTCTTCCAAGACCCTTAGAGAGCAACGATCAGGACAGAGAGCCTAAAGTAGATGATCACATAAACATCCAGCACACATTAAAGCCCTCTGAGGCAAATTGTGATTTGTGATTTTGGGCTATATAAATAAGATTTGACTCGACATTTGTGTGATTTGAAAGGAATTCGGTAGGATAGTCTAATATAGAAAGATGCAGACAAGTGGAATAGGACAGTTTGTGTGTGAGGAAGAGAGAGACAGAAAGATTGCTGGAAATCTTGGGTGACTGAAGTGTTAGTGTGCATGATTTGGTTTCTATTTACCCCGCTGTCCGTTCCAGGCGAGAGGGAGATGTTGACAGACGAGGGAAGACAGAAGAGCGATGAGGGTTTAAGGCGAGGGGTAAATGAACTGTTTCCCCAGGCCGTGTTGCTGACCATGCGTGTGAGCATTGAGCCTCTCATGACAGGAGGCTGTTCGATTGCACACACCCTAACACCCCTCCCTCCCACCCTTCTCCTGCTCTTACTGTATATTGCCGCCCATTCCTCTCGAGTTTCTGTTTCTCTCTGGCTCGCACATGCACATACATACACACATATACGAGCTCACACACACATACACACACACACATACGTACATACTTCCTCAAACAAGCAACGGCTCATAGCCAAAACCAAAACAAAGTTCTCTTAGAGGGCACATAGAAAAAGAATGGGAAAAACAAACAACGATGCCCAACCTCTGTGTTCACATTAGTAAGTTTAGTTTAAGTACAAGTTGCAAACTGCTGTCCCCATCAGTTCGCCAGCGAGAGGCCCGGCAGTGTAAATAGCAGTCTTGTCCTGGAGCTCATAAATGCTGCAAGAATAATCTCGGGGCCTGTTCTGTGGTCAAGCCAGATCTCTGACGGCTTCTTAAAGCGCCTGTCTTTGGAGAGGGGACCCCCGCTTAATTACTGACAGCCCGCTCTCGGCCGTAAATCAACACCGCTGGATAATAAGCGTCTGCAGCCCTACACTCAGCCGTCTTTTAACCTCGCCATTGCTCGTTAAACATGTGTCAGTCGGATGTTTCAGAGCCCTTCAGGCCTCGCTGCAGGATTGCCCTCTGGTCTGCAGCAGCGCCTGTCCCAGCACTGTTGTTAAGATTGACACATAACTCGTGACATCAACAAAACTTGTAAATAAAATTCATGTGTCCTCTGTTTTTATGTCTTTTTTTTTTTCTTTTGTTGTTTGTGTCTCTCCCCCAGGAAAATGACTTGAATGACATGCTGAATTCTCTCTATGATCTGCCTGTGCCAAAGCCCTTCACGCCAGTCAACCTGAGTGTGGTAGGTATAGATCTCATATTCCCCCTTATCAGAGGCAAGACAGCTGAGAGTAGAGGTAGAAAGATGGAGAGAGGGACAGGTAGGTTGCTGTAGTCGTGTGTTGCATCAGGAAGGAGACTGCGGAAAAGAAAGAGGAGATGATAACAGTTGGCTCAAGTAGTTAAAAGTAGAGCGAGAGACACTAAAGATGAATTGTATAATAGAAAAGAAAGTGGAGACAAAGGCGGAGGAATAATGAGAACTAAAATGAAACTGACACAAAGGCGAGAGGAGGAGACAAAGATGGCATAAAAACAGACAGAAAGAAAATAGGGCAGACAGGCAGAAACGGAGAGATCGACAAAGTATGGAGGTTGAAATGGACGAGATAAATAAGAGAAACGACAGAGCAGACAGAAAGTGGAGAGCAGGAGGGAGGTTAAGATACACTAGGTAGCAACAGAGAGACATAGAGGGCCCAGGACTGACACTCTGTTTGGAGACAAGAAGTGGCGCTAACAGGTTTTTCTGTGATAAGCCCGAGCTGGACATGTTTAAACTTGAAGGGTCCTTTCACAACTCGTCATGTCTCCTGCTTATCAAAAACTGAAATGTCTTAACGAGCACAAGTCCCTCAAAGTCAGCCTGTGTTTGTGTTAACTCTGACACAATCTCTCCTTGTGTATTTTCAGCTCATACATAAAACACTCGCTCTTAAACAGTTTTCGCTCCCATAAGCACGGCCTATATAAATAGAATGTAATGGTTTTTCACCAGGACTGCTAAACTCATAATGTTTTGTTCACTAATATCTCTATTTTTGAGTTGCCTCACACCGGTGCTCCACACCACGATGGGTTCAAAAGAGTTTCAGCCTTTGTCCTTGAGGACCACCACTCCTTTTTTTTTTTTTTAGACCAATTAAACAAGCAACTCTGGGGCTTTTCTGCAGCATAGGTCTCAGAAGGATGTGCATCTAATTACACAGATGAATTTACAAGATAACAAGACTAATATGAAGTAATCAATACATATCTACGAAGGTTAACAAGGTCAATTTAGATTCCTTGTAATTTATTTTTTTCTTTGTGTCAGTTTTCTATCAGCCAAATATGTGAACCAAATCTGAACCAAATCTTTTGATCTGAATCTCAGAGGTTCATTGGAAAAGAAGCCCCGGAGAACAGAGGTGATAGCTTCATCTCTTTTCTAGAGAAGCCACTAGTTTGATATTTAATTGATGAAGCAGAATTATTCCCTAAAAGAGTGTTTTTTTGTTTTATCGTGGCAGCCAAGAAGAAGGATCATTGTCCCCTTTCATGTGTGAACCCTGTTTTGTTCTCTCTCCCTCTCTCATTGTGCAAGAATGAGCAGTTGTATATTGCCACTGGGCAAGTACTGAGAGATCGGCGAAGCAAGGAGCCGGTGAGTGGAGGGGAATGAGTGAACGGCAGAAACAGGAGGAGGGAAGAAGGCTGCTGTGAAATATGAAACCGCTGCTGCACTAATCGCATGGGAGCCACGGCTTTCCAATTTGGCCAAATAAGCTGCGCTATCTTTTTAAATATAACAAAAACAAACTATCCTGGGCCTTGGTGTATGTTTCTTCTCCTCTGGAAAACAATCAAACTTTGTAAATGATTAATGCCATTCCACACTGTTATATTCTCTCTCTGAATATCAAAAGCCCCCCCCCCCCCCCCCATGTTTAAAACGAAGGCAATTGTGCTCAAAAAATCTCCTTGATGCCTTTCCAGTTAACCCACTTTCAATGTTTTTATGTAAACATGTCTTCGAAAGAACAAGAAAAAAGCAGATAAGCAAGCAAACAGCCAATGAAAGCCTGGGTTGAGCTGAGGAGCATGGCTTGTGATTATCACAGTGGCATGAATTCGTAGACCAACAGGGGAAACATTATTTAGCACACAGAAGAAGAAAGAGATAGATATACAATACACTGTAGTTACTGTATATATGGTTCCGGGGGTAGTCCTGTGCCCCAGATGTATTGACTCAGGTCTCTGATCTTTAATTACAATTTATTTCTTTTAGTAACAATTACTTCATTTTGTTTCAGTTATTTTATTCCTAGTTCATCAACAGGCTTCCCTTTCCACATGTAGTATTGTTTACAACAATTCCACTTGTTCAGCTGCTGAAAGATTGTAGGCGAGGGCAACATTTAGCATAATGTAAAGAGCGAATGGCACAGCAGGTCAGATATACAGTGCAAACACAATTCAGCTTCTCTGTGCGCTTATTGCTGTGTTAGAATGAGTCACTCAGTTATTTGATAAAATTGTTTTCAGTTTGTATGATCTACTGTTAAATTGAGCCAATAACAAACATGTAGTCAATAGGAGTCCATAAAGGCGGCATAGATACTTGAGGTTTATTGTAAAAGGTTCATGTGTAAATGATCCAAATTTGTCAAATTCAAATATACTTTGAGTTTTCATGTCAGTAGATATTCAGTGTATTTGTGTTTCAAAGTTGACAGCCAATCACAAATACTAGCTTTCTGTCCAACCATCTTGTGTGGTTGTTTTTTTTATGTAATGATTCCAGTAATTATTTGAGTAGTAGCAGTAATTGTTTCACAATAAACCATTAGCTATAATGCTCACTAGGCTACCTTTGTGCCTCAGCTATAGTATAACCACAAACTAACTAGCACTGTTTCCTTATATAGAAAAGTAATTCACACTTGTCACCACCCAACACGCAGTTTATCGAAAGTGATCGGAAGAAGCACGTTCAAATATTATTTCATTTCCCTTTGCAAATTCTTCCAGGGCATTGCAGTATTGCATACTGTCAAAGTCCACCATGAATAGAACAATTGGTTGGCCTTTGTTGGAAATGTTTAACCTGACAACAAAACAACATATTTTTAACATAAAATAGACATATATATATTTAACTTACAGAGCTCGCTGCTGCTGGAAACAAGGTGGAAAAGAGCCTCTGTTAAATCCTCTACCAATGTATGCACACTCAAGAGTTTCCATACGTCTATTTCATTACGCTTTTCATTTCACCTCATTAACTGTGGTGTAAAAAAATATATTTTCTTTATTTTATACTTTAAGTAAAAAATGGCCATAGTGATTGAAACAAACTTGGCCTCAAAAAGCACATCCCCGGATGTTAGTTCCACTTTAGTGTTTGTTTGTACTGTACATTCATCTCCTCTAAGCTTTGCTCGACTATAGCAATGACCCTCCTTTGGGAATATGACAATTGTTTACTCATGACAATTGTTTTCACATTTTTCACACTTAAGTATGTGTCTCTTAGGGAGTGAAATATTTTAGTTGGTTTTACATTAAACTTAATGTTCCAGTGTCGACCACACACAAAAGCTAAGTGCTTATGTGCTTTGTCTTCATCATTACAGTCTGTTATGGTTTTATTTGCTCAAACACTGTCACTTAAGAGTAATTAGCATCAGTCTTTTTACTGGTGTTAATGGACTCTTTAGGAGTTGATAGAAATTTCCCCACTGCTGAATGAATTTAAAATTTAGGGAAATATTAATGTCAGGCGCACCAGCAGTACTTTGTGTGGTGAAATGCAGCTTTTGCTGAACATTGTAGTTATAGGACAATGTTGAATTAGTGGCTCACCCAGCTTTGTTCAAAATGGCACAGACATAAGTCAGATTGTTTAAATCATGTCTGATTAACACAAATTGTCACGACCCTACTGAACACTTAAAAGTGATGTTTTTTAATTGCCATGGATATTATTCATTTTATTCTCTGATGGTGACGGGCTTTCTCTCTTCTCTTGTTTTCTTATACCTCTATAATCAGAGCCATTTTTCTGTCTTGGTGGTGATATTGGCTGGGGTTGCTGGTTTTGAATGGCTACTCTTATGTTTGTATGTCCTTTCTTATGTAGGTTTCAAGTTCTTTATGTAATGTATTACTATGCATTGTTGTCTGTTTAAAGGATTTTTTTGGGCAGATTCCTTTTTATTTCACTCCTGAATGCAGTGCCATTCTGCATTGTGCTATTCAGGTACTGGACGCCAGACGCCACAAATCAATTCAATCCTCAGCTATAGAGGAAACACCTTTTAACTGTATATTAGCCTGACATTGATGGTTTACATAACAAGTGAATAGAAGTCACAAGATTAAATACTCCTTGGAAGTGAATTCTGTGAAGTCTTATAAAACAAAATGAACTTTTTAACTTAACATAAATAAAACTTTCACATCAAATAATATGAGAGAATCCAGTGCAGATTTTACAGTGGATTTAAGCCAAGTTCTGCAACAGATGGTCGAGTAAGGACCATAGCGTGAAACACAGGTGCACTAAAAATACGTGTGTGTGTGTGTGTGTGTGTGTGTGTGTGTGTGTGTGTGTGCGTGTGCGTGTGCGTGTGAGACAACAGACACAATAGTGTGTTTCAGTTGGTGGTTTCTCTACCTGTCTCCAAACAGCACCTCTCTCAGGCCCCTTTGATCTGAACACTGAACCTGCCCTGCTCTCCCAAAGTGAGACAGGCAGCCTTGTGATCCTTTAAACAACCTGTGTGTGTGTCTGTGTGGATGCGCACATGTGCACATATACTTTTGTCTGTGTGTTGGTTCTCCGCAGGTCTATTTAATGCTTAAATAAAGACTCAGTTTTCCACCGGAGACATCACCCCAGTCTGTGTCTTTGGGGAGCTGAGCTGCTACTGAGCTTTCTCTGTTCTGTAGGCCTGATAAAAGCATTGCCACAGTTCAGACACCAGCTCAGCAATTCATATAGACAGAGCTGAAGATGAGCCATAAATCATAGAACAAAGTGAACGGCCTTTCCTCCAACCCCCCCTCTATTCCCCTCATTCTTTTCTGTGTGAGTGGTATGCTTCACTTGTGACCTTCTCTCTTCTTTCTCCTGCATGTTTGTGTTTTTGCAGCACTCCTACTTCATCGCCCCGGATATCAATGGACTGCCAACTATCCCTGAGAGTGTAAGTATTCATGGTAAAAGAAAAGAAAAGAGACCGAAGGAGATAAAGAGAGATCCCGCTCTTCTGGAAACATGTCTGCCTCTAATCGTTTTTAATCAGATACACTTGTCACCTTTTGAAATTATTGCACCATCCTCTTGTTTCAGTTTTATCTCCTGTTGTGCTTGTACTTTTAATGTTGAAGTTCAGTGATTGCCATGGGTATTAGAGGATTCAGACTGAACACGTGTTCTTTGTTGATTGTGTATTGAAATGGTAGCTCAAGTCTTTCTGGCAAGGAAACCCGGTTGAACACCTTTTGTATTCTGACACATTTAAGCAACACTGATTGATATCTATTTTACAAACATGACTACATCACATGATTCTGTATTTCATATCCTTTTATTTTTTACTGCAAAACAATACATGCAGAAGTAGAAGTCCAAGTCCTTTTTCAGCCAGTATTGTATGTCTCTCTTTATGGCGCACTCTGGCACTCTCACAGTCTGTAGCATTGACACTTTACTGTAAGCAAGTTGTGCAAGGACAGTTTGTTATGTACCTGCATATCCTTCTGTTCCTGTCTTTCTCCAGAGGAACCTGACAGAGTACTTTGTGGCTGTGGACGTCAACAACATGCTCCAGCTCTTCGCCAGTATGCTGCATGAACGGCGCATCATCATTACCTCAAGCAAGCTTAGCACTGTGAGTCCATTCCCACCAAGTCAGTCTCTCAGCTGCAGTCAGTTATCGGCTCGGCCCTGTCAAGCACAAGGGGGAAAATAGGTTAGAAAACAGTTCAAATACTGCAACCACTTTAAGGATGAGTTTCCTCAAAAGTCGAGGTGAAGCTTTTAGTCATAAAATGTTAAGCGTTGTGTTTTCAGTCATGTCATATTAGGTTGTGTAGGATTCTTGTGGGCTACCTTGCTTGCGTATCAGATTCTAAAATCCAAATACTAATCTAATTTACAGCCATAGAGTCCTGTTTGGCTTCATATCAAATTCAGATACCAATTTGCCCTCTTAAAAAAGTATATAGCTCAAATATAGGGACTGTTTCCTAGATTGAACATGATTCTCTTCATCAATATTCCAGCAGGATATCAAACCCTAAGTAGTACGATGAGAATATTTATCTGACATGGCTACGCTACTTGTACAGAGAGAATTGGACTGATGTCTCTGCACTCCCCCTCTTTGCCCGGGCATCCTGCAGTCAGACAGCCGCACTATCACCACGCTCTGACAGGCTTGTGAAATCCATACTTAAGGCTGGATTATAGTTGACTGTTTGTCTTATAACTGCAACATATTAATGGCCAAAAAGCCTTAAATTATCTGTTATTACATGTCGTAACTCTCTCGCATAATTTAAAGTCCCTTCTGTCTGTCTGCATGAGGGAGGAAATATCTCAGCCCCCCCCCCCACCCCCCATGTTATCTTTGTGGCTGATGAAGCAGAGCCAAATGTTTATGACAGATGAGATGGGAGAGGGAAGTGATGTCATCCAAAGTCCTATCTGTATCTGTAGTGAAGCTAGCCCTGCACTGGTATCTACAAGGCTGTAGAACACTGAACAGCCGGAGGGGCCTGTGGTGGTGATGGGTGCTGGAGGGAACGGGTACCCAAGGTCTCCCATAGGAGCTATAATCAGGAAGAGCTGTAAAAATTACCCAGCCCTCAGAGAATTTCACCTGTCTCCCCCTCAGCTCCTCAGACCAGCAGCACCTCCGCTCAGGGTCTAGGCTGCACACAGTGCTGTGACACAAGAGTTACACGATGTAAATTATCAGACTCAAGGGTGAAGGTGTTTTTCTTTTTAGCAGAAAGGAGGGAGGTGATGGTGATTTTTGTCTGTGATTTACATTTTTCTGCAGCTCTCGGCTTGTGTGTGTTTTTTTATTTTTTTTTATTTTTTAAGAGCTTTCACATCAGACCTTTACCTCTGTAAGCCTTTTATCCTCCACAATCCTTCAACCACTCATCTGTCTATCCATCCATCTTCCTCAGGGAGAGGTGTTTTAGTTTGGTAGCGAGGTATGTCAGGCACAGTAGTACAAAGGTGTTTTTCACATCTCCACTGGGATTACTAGCAGGCCTGATGTTATTACTGCTCCTGTGATGCGTTATTTTTTGCTATTGGGTAGATTGCCCTCGTGGTTCAAGTGGGAATGGCTGCCATGATTCTTGAAGCCAGCTACCTAAGTGAATATACTTAACTGCAAAGAGCCCAGCTCATTATCCACACCACTGTCTCGGGATCAAATATCTTAAAGGATAGGAAATATATAATTAATGTCAGAGTTTGTCAAAATGTTTGTTTAAGTGAGTGTTAGCAGTCACTGCATGGACAGGTAATATTTCTATAGTCTGCTTGCCACAGATAGAGGATGTATGAGAGAAGGTATTGTTAGTAACATCGTTAGTACCATCCAGCTGCTTTTCACCACCTCCGCCTGTCCAGCCTCTCAGCCAAGCAAAGAGAAACAGGGAATAAAAAGTGGAAAGAGGGAGAGAGAAAGACACACACACACTCACACGCATGCACACACATATATATCCTACATTTATTCTGCCTGCTCTAGGTGCTGCCTGTGTTAAAGCCCCTGGTGAACCCAGTGTGTCAGTCTGCCGGTACATGGCCGGCGCGTCTCGCAAGCAGCCAACAGCAAAGGAATAAATCATGATCTTACAACAATGCGTCAGTTGACTTATTGCTGTTTCGTGACCGGAGGTGAATGGTACCACTGTTTTAAAAGGCTGTTCGGCGGTGGCGCAGGGGCGGGAGCCAGCCGAGCGTGCAGCCTTGTCATAGGACCGTATAATAGGGTTGCATCGGCCCTTCCTCTAACTAGTCAGTTGGGAGGACCCCCACCACCATCGCCCCACCACCCTCCGTGTCTTTCATCTGCCGAGGCCCCCCAGCTCTCGAGCCCAGCCTCTGCCCTGCCTATCGCCCAAACTCACACAGCCCGGCCCCAGCACCGGCTGACAGCAGCCCTCTCATCAGCCTGTCAGGCCTATGCTAACAAGGAGCTATCCATCCACCATGCCCTAGAGTGCCAGCTGTCTCTCTGTTTCCTGCCTTTTCCTCTGTTGTTCTTCTCCTCTCTTTCCCTGACTTCTCTCGGTCTCTCTACTTTTCTCTCTATCTAAGTTATTCTTCCTTGCTGACATATTATTTTCTGTCCATCTGTCTCTCACTCACCCTGGCTTACACCTCTCTTTCTTTCTGACTTCGCCTCCCTGTTCCTGGGTGTCTTAATGCGTCTCTCTGTTGTTGGGCATCTGCAGAACATCGGGACACACCCCCCCCCCCTTCCTTTTCCTCCTTCCTCTCAATAGACTTATCTCAGCACCATGCCATGTGTCTGACTTAGCTCGTGTGTTGTGCCGCTGTGGCCGTGTGTGTGTGCGCATATGTGCACGTTGTGAGTGTTTGAGTCTCTTTTGCATGCATCTGCTTGTGTGTCTTCTGTACTCACAGGTGTTTGTACCTTATGTCTTATGTCTTTCTGCAAGAGAGTCAGTGACTGTGTGTGCATGTGTGGGAGGCCTGGCGTTAGCTGTTACCTGTGTCGTCCTGTGTGCCCTCTCTCTCTCTCCCTGTGCCACCTACTTGTTTGTGGCACACCTGCGTTGTGCCGGGCCTGACACCGGCGTTTGTCAACAGAGGGAGAAGCAGAGCGCGGGTAATTGGTGACTTACTCTGTGCAGGGGAGGGGAGAGGGAAAGGCTAACACAGCGATAAACCAACAGGAGATATGAGGGAGAGGTGGACAGATGGACAGCAGGAGGAAAACAGAATAAGAAATGAATAATTTGGATGAAAATGAGGCAGGGAAAGGAGAAGAGAGGATTGAAATTGGAGAGTGCGTAGGGACAGAGTTGGAAGGAAAGGCTAATGGAGGGGAAATGAGTGTTTGAGGCTGGTGTGAAGAGGTCAAGAGCGACTCTGTTGATACCATTCCTCCTGTCAAATTGAATCACATTGCCTGCAGCAGCAGCTATTTGTCTCGTGTAGTATGTAAGCAGAGGGAACGCGTATGGTTATGTTCTGAGTGCATTAAAATAGCCGCATCTCCTTTACACTGCTGTTTAATACGTGAAAGAGGTGCACGTGCCCCCCCCACTGTAGCACTTTCCCAATTTTCTGTCTGTTTCTCTTCAACATGTCCAGTTGTTCAGGTAGAAGAGAAAAGGGTGTGGGTGGAAACACGCTGCTTACTGACAGTAAGTCTGCAGAGCTCAGAGTTGCAGTGTGGAGAAGATCTGAGGTCTCTGGTGGGTCCAGCTCTTTAAGGAAACATCACTGTCGAACAGTTGTGATGCTGTTCAGGCATGTAAAAAGACAAGCTCATCTGAATATGATGCATGACGTATGAATATAGAGAGCTGCTAAATGTCTTGTGAGCCTTCAGAAAAGTTGGAGTAGATATTAGTAATAACATATTTTTTTGCTGGCTTATTTTGACACTTAGCAGCCGTTTTACTACACCCGTACAATCTAATGTGGACCAGCATAACAGCTGTAAATTTAACAAATTTTACTTTTAAGGAGCTTGTAAGTTTTTTAAAGTTTTGTTGACACTGTCGGAAAGGTAATAATTCTTTTTCATGTTTATTATAAAAGTTATAGTTGGTGGTGGCATTATATTGTGGCCCTCTCGTGTATGTCAATGGAGGGGCCAAAATATTATAAACACCTCTCAATATGATTCCGTCCAGTTCAATATCACTGCAAATTCACTGAATTCATAAATCAAGTTTGCATACACAAACAGCCACTTGATTTTTGTTGATGGTCATTATTGTCCCACAATGCAGTGAACAAAGGAAATGAAAAGGAGCTGTTCCCAGCTGGGAAATATTAAAGCAAATTTACTAATGGTGTTAAAACTGCTTTGTGAACATCACAGAAATAATAATAATGATAAAAAAACAACAACTATTAAATCTGAACATTTGGATGTATTTTTGTGAAGTTTAAGTGGTAGTGACTTTTCCAGTCGCAGCTTGACTGACATTAATTGCAAACATGTTTGATTTGAATTTTTTTATGTACTAACTGCAAAAACAGCAAGCTGAGACTTTCGGTGTGTACTTGGAGATGGGCACAATAATTGACTCACACACAGTCCATTATTGACATAACTCGTGCATGTGACCTCTTAGCTTAGGTTTATTGCTACCTACTTCAAAGTAGCATTATCTCTTCACTCCTCTCTTTTTCACCTCCTCCTCTGCATCTCTCTCTCTCTTTCTGTCTCTGCTTCCTTTAGTCCCGTTGAATGGATCTGGGAAAGCCAGTGTTAGTGTGGACACTTTCTGTCTCAGCTACGGCGCA
Source organism: Larimichthys crocea (assembly GCF_000972845.2). Taxonomy (NCBI): domain Eukaryota; kingdom Metazoa; phylum Chordata; class Actinopteri; family Sciaenidae; genus Larimichthys; species Larimichthys crocea. The sequence goes on along the minus strand of NC_040027.1, from coordinate 288,449 downwards.
CTAAGAAAGCTCTCAGGGCAGAACCAAAGACCTTGACTGCCTTTTGAAGCAGGCTGTCGCTGTATAATCTGTTAGCTTCTCTCAGAGGAAGGGGCAACACACACACACACAGACACGCATGCACACACACACACAGTGTGAGAGGCAGGCAGCCCCTCATTACCGGGCAGAGCCCTGGTCCCTGAGGACTGGACCCAGCACCTAATCCTGTATTTGTTCTTGGGGACTGTATCTGTGATTCTCCATTGAATGGAATATTAAGCACCCAGGTCTTTTGTGGAGCGTGTAAGCCATTTGGCTCCACTCATCTATTATTTATCAGCCTGGCAAATATTTTATCAGCCTTAGCCTCTCATGACCCACTCTCATGTGAAGCCCCCCCTGTAAATGAAGAAGAAGAAGAAAAAAAAGAGTGGTACAGTTTCTCTTTTTTCCACTTATCCTCCTCTTACTTTTTGCCTCATTCGCTCTAAAACCTGAACAAGGACGCAGAGATTTGTATTCAGCTGAATTAGAGAAGCAAATATGTGAACTATTCCTCTGGAGTTTCCTCCAAGTTGCCTTATCTCAGGCACACTGCCACCTCCATCGCTTTGGAGATAGCAAATAAAAGAAAACAGAAATCTAGATTTGCTTTATAAATCATTATCTTAGTTTCAGTAAACCCCCCTCCCCTCTCATCCCCGTCCCCTCTCAGCCAACTCCCCCAAGCTACCCACCCTGCCTGAGAAGAAGAGAAGCAGAGAGTGAGACTCCTGTTTTCCCTTTCAACCTGAGAGTAAATCACGCCAGTTGGGGGGCTCACCTTGAGGCCTGGTGGAGATAATTGGAGTTGGTTAGCGAGGTGTTCTGTGCCATTACCTCCTGGTACCAGCGAATGGCTGGGGCTTGTCTCGCACTCCCAGAGGAGGAATATACTCGCCTGTTGGCTCTCCACTTGTGTGTGCGTGCGTGCGCGTGCGACACACACGCGTATGTATATTCGCAGCCAGATCGCTGACCTCTCTTCATCACAATTTAATGGGCCCCTTACCGTCATCGCTTTGGAAAAAAGGGAGACGGGTGTGATGGTTTTGATAGTAGCTCTTCCACCAAGTGCTTCACTTTCACACATTAATATTCATAGCATTGATTTATTCTCCGAATTAACAAAAAAACAAACGGTTTGCCGGGGAATTAATCCTGACAGGAGCGTGGCATTGTTGTGTTTTATTTGAAGACAGCACACAGCAGAAATATGCATATGCAGATACACAGAGCAAGACACCAATTAAATGTTGATTAAGTCCTAACTATTGTGGGACTGTGTGTATGAGAGACTGCACGGAGACAATAAAAAAAAAAAAAAGATCATTGCTTTTTTTCCAGCCGATATGAAAAATGAATGTAGTTAAAACAAACACACACCGAGGAAGGCACATGGACGGACTCTCACACACACACACACACACACACACACACACACACACACACACACTTTTTATTGTAAGCTTTTTGGATGTCCGGGGCTTGATGTTTGGGTGGATTCAGAGGGTGGGGCACTCTTTCTCTTTCTCTCTCAGCCTGATTTTTCAAGCTCGCCCGCTTTTGGCTGGTCAATTGTGACACTGTGTGTGTCAGTGAGCAGGGGGTCTCCTGGTAGTTGCGCGTGTGTGTGTGATAGTGTGTGTCCGCTTCACACATTGACTGTGAAGCTGCAGCAGTATAACAGCGGCTGCTGCTCCGGGGTCCCGGCGGTATTGGCCTAGCCCGCAGTCTCTCTTGGCTAACTCATGTTTCATTCTTTGGCAATTTGCCCTAATGAAGTCCCGCAGGAGCCCCTCAGACCTCTGTTCTCTTTCCATATTTAATCATGTTATTTTAATCTGGGGGATGAGCTAACGCCTCTTTCTCCTGCCGTGTCTGTGTGGGTGTGTGTGTGTGTGCGTGTGTGTGTGTGTTGCAGGTCATTACTATAGCTGGGTTTTCATGAGATGCGATGTCAAGAGGGGGATGCTGACTTTAAGACAATGGGAGACAATGACTTTAATTTTATGTGTAATGTTGGTTTGACAATGTAGAGAGCTCTGTTGAAAGGGAATGTCATCTTCATGTGATTGCTTCTCATTATTTGTTAAAAAAAGAGCGTATTTTCTCTTTAATTTCTAGGTCACAGTAGTTGGGGTAATTTTGATTTTTATGGTTACTGTCAGCACTGTTTTGGGCTGCTTTTGTTGCTTTCGTGCAGGTCGCAGCACAATTCTCACTTTGACATTGAGTTGAAAAGCTAATTATGAACACTGGGCTTATGTTTTGCCATTCATTTTTATGTTCAAAACCAGTTAAAAATTTTTCTTAATGCCATATGCAATAGTAGAAACATTACTGCAGTGATGACCCACCACAAGTGAATCAATATGGACCAAACATTGGTTTCATGTTCTCTGAGTGTAAAGCAAGTGTTGCCTTTCTTCATGTCAATCTTTTCAACACTTTTCTTTTCACCTCATCATCAATCTTTCTCTCCTATGTTGTGTTTCTGTCATGGGTTTAAGACAAGTGGTTGATCTCCAGCTTTCAGTCTGTTCTTCTCTTCCTCCGACAATAGTTTGCAGGTTGTGTGTTCATCACAACAGCACGAGACATGTCAGTGTAACGCGTTCTTTCTGAGGGCTTTTGTTAGCGAGCAAAGATTAAAGGCTACCCCAGTGAACTCAAACAGTACTTTGCCACATCAACACAAAGCATCACCACCTTGATTAGACTTCTAGATTTTAAAAACGGGATATTAACAGGATACTGTCAGCAAGGAAATAGAGTTGTGGTTGTCTAGACTTCCTCTATAGACTTATAGAGTATAGACTTGACATGACAAGTTTAATAAGTTGTAGAAATGTATTAGAAAGAAAAAAACAAGAGGAGCAGTATATTTGGCTCAAAGTTATTTTAATCTTTTTTTGACTTGTTGCAGTTCTTTCTTTCTTTGGGGCATTTCACAAGACTGAAATCACACAAACCTTCAGTTCAAACAACTCAAACTACCAGTAAACATGCAGCACAGTCTTTCTTTCTTTAAGTTTTTGTTTAGTTTTGTGTTTCACCTCAGAAAGTTGTGCTCACATTGTCCCCTCGCTTCTTTCTCTTTCTCTGTAGTTAACTGCATGTGTCCATGGTGCGGCTGCTCTGCTCTTTCCAATGTACTGGCAGCACATCTTCATCCCTGTGCTGCCCCCGCATCTTCTGGACTACTGCTGGTAAGGCTGACCACCTCTGAAATACACACATGCACACACACGCGCGCACACACACACACACCATCAGAACTGTCACAATAAATGTTTACACCCTCTCCTTTTCTCTCCTGCCACTTTCTCTCCTTCTTTCTCTCATTTCCCAGCGACCTTCCGACAAATGCGCACTCACACACACCTGACACAGATACATAAACGCACACCACGCCATGTGTGCTGGTCATGCATCGAGCTCTGCCGCTAAAACCTCAGTGTAAAAGTGTAGACACACATGTTCACACATTCTCCCACCCGTTCTTCGAGTTGTTCTCACGATTCCTCTCGTGGCGCGCCTTCTCCTGTGTGGCCCCTCAACATAATGAACGGCCCAGATCACCTTGCTCCATATTTCATGCCAGTGCTGGCTCCACGCTCTCATCATGTTAGCCCTCTCAGGGGTTCATTACCACCCATCCAACGCAAATCCAACAAATCTGGATGGACTTGATTGAAACTGAACGGAGAGCAGAAGTAACAGCTCATCTGCAAATCTACGCGCGTTCAGGTCAACTTCAGATCTTTATAAACGCGGGGTGGGGAAGCTTGTGTGAAAGGAGCTGTATTCATATAGTACAGTGCTTTAACATAAGGGACTCATCCGCTTCAAAAAGCTATTCATCACTGACAGTAGAATGTGATTTTCAACACTCTGTGAAGACTCATCGTTCCCTTATTTAATCATAGGGGTGTCCTCCATGTACTGATTAGATAAGTGAATTATATTAGATGCTCTGTGTGCATGTATCTGTGCAGATGTTGATGAAAGTCAGTACTGTATATTTATGATACGGAGAAGACGGCGGCTCAAGTGCAGAGCTTACAGGCCTGCTGGTTGTTTTGCCGTTGCTTTAAGTCGATTACAAGCCTGTGGCTTCTGAATCATTCTGGCCAGAAATACACTGACCTAAAGCTATCCGATTATTGCTGCCTCTGTAAACCTCATCATAAAAATGGTTTCTATTATTTGACTGTTTTTGTTGATTTTATTCATCATGGTGGATGGGAAACATACTGTATGATTCAACCTTTCCTTGCCACTAACTTTCAAGATGAAGATAAATATCACATAAAATAAGAATGACGTGATAATAACCATGCAAAGCATATTTTTGTATTTTGTATTTTTAAAGAAAACCTTTGACACTTCTACCCTTTAGCTTTCTAGGAAGTGTTCCAAGTCTTTCTGTACTTTCTGAATCTACCATCTTGTTAGAAGAAAAACTCCTGCAAAAGCATTTATTGTTAATATCATTTTTCTCATTATAATATAGTTGTAGTAACAGGCTTGACATTATTGTTCTCAGTATTCTTTTGTAAGGTCTTTTCGGGTAAATTCATGCTTTCTGATCTGCTGATTTTAGACAACAAGAAACCAAACTTTGAATTACATTTGAAGTCTTTAAGCCACAAATCTGACCAAAAAATTAGAACCACCCAGAGGCAGAATGAAAGAGAAACTTTTCTCTTTTTTTACCTGCTAAATTAATTTTATTTTGAAAAAAAAAAAAAAAAACAGTCCAGTAGCAGCAGATCAGTTTGCTTGCTCTGCTACACACACTTGTTAATCTAATGTTGTTTCCCATTTTGAGAGCCATGGTGGTTCTTGGGAAAATGATTTTGAAGCCTGATTTTCAGTCAGTGGCCGTGCCTTACATGTAATATGATTGTGTTAAAACAACATATGGATGGAAATTTTGTTTTGCTGCCTATGTATGTGATTATGCCATTTCATGCAAATTAAAATATACATCAGCTTCAATGCATCTGCACACATCTGTCATCTGTCATTATGGTAGTTTTCACATAATTTTTAGCTGGTTATAAAATTTCTTTTTACTTTTAAAATAGATTTTATCACTTTGGGTATTTGAATAGTTTTTTTTTGTTGTTGATATTTTTGTTTTTTCAAATGAATAATTTTGTCTATAAGCTATGATGGCATTTATGATTGTTTGAACAACTTATGTTGCCGTCACATCATATCATCATATTTCTAATTTTTTCTGACCAACTGTAAGAAACCCTGAAAGCATTCAACTTACAATTATATAAGAAGCAACAAATACCCACACTGAAGAAGTTGTGATTTATGCTACTTATAGCTCCATAAATAAATAGAGATAAATCAACTATGAAAAAAGTATTAGAATACTTTTCTGTAGATCGACTAATCTGTTCATCAAAGAATACCCTCAACATTTAGCTTTTTACTTTTTCAGACGGGTGTGAGAAATATGTTGCGTTTGTGTAGCCCCCATAAATATTTCTTCACTACATGTATCCATCTGATATTGATATCGCTCATAGCTTTGTTTTCCTCTCTCCATCCACAGTGCCCCCATGCCATACTTTGTGGGAGTTCATCTTAGTCTGCTGGAGGTATGTTAGTTAATCTGTCAGTATGTGTATGCATATAAATGTGCATGTATATAATTGTACATCATTATATTGTACGTGCATAATGATATTCTGAAAATCAATGTATATATGTGCAAACTCTGGACTGTATATCAAAGGTTTAATGTTTATGTTTGAAATTTGCATCAGATATATAGTGGAGAGTTTCAGGGTCCTTCTCAGTGGATTTTCTTAAAAAAATAATCAAATTATATTAGGGGAGGAAATTTGCAGTGTATTGTTTTCCTCTTTGTGTATATGGTCACCTGGCTCTCAAATTTGGTGTAAAATATTTCAAATTTCTCTTTGGCGATTTTTTTGGCACCTCCAACACACTGAATCAAAAAAATTGACAGAATGTTTTTTTTCCTCTTTATCTTCCCTTCTTGCTTGTGTGCATTCTTAACCAGAAGTACAAAAGACAGAGGGAGAGAGGCAGAAAAAGTATCTGCAAACAAAGAGCTTTTCGACTTCATTGTTAAACCCTGTGTGTTTGTTGGGAGGCAAGCCGTCACCAGCACTGCTGTTGTGTGTGAATGCATGTTGCAAGCGCGCGCACATTTGCACTTGTGTGTAAGTGTTAGTATGTAAGTGTTTGTCTGTGTGCGTGTGTAATTGTGCAAATGCATATGTCGTAATGCATGTGTGTTTGTGTGTGTTGGTGTGTGTGTTTGTGTGTGATATTTGTCTGACAGTTGCGGCAGTGGCAGTATTTATCACACTCTGCATCCGTGACAGACCCCCTTTCCGCCACTACATAATTAGTCCAGATCAGCATGTGAGCCTCCACTGCACAGGCTGTCACAAAAGTGACAAACTAGAAATTCACACACTATGCTGCCTCCCCCCCCCCCCCCAACACCTGCCTGCATCCTGCACCACACTGAAATAATTGTTGAATTTGTCGCCATCAGGATGCACACAGCACAGCATCACTGTGTTGTTGTTGATGCATGAGGTTTTGGTGCTGTGGAAAATCTTTGTGCAAACTGAATGTTCTTCTCAGTGCCATTCTTCATTTTGTGAGCCCGTGTGTTTTATAGTAAAGATGTTCTAATATTTTTTTTCCTACACACCATTTGTCACCGTTAATCGTAAAGGAGTGTGATGGCAGTGTGGTTTTAAATGTGACCGCTGTGTTTTCTGCTTCCTGCCGCTTCAGGACAGAAATGACTTTGTCTGCTGGGAAAACACACCTGAGCCACCCTCAAAATTTCTAATGTTAATTTCCTAATTTAGTAATTAACCAGACTATATTCTCACACTCTTTGTTATTTAAGATATGTAAAACATATATGACTACCAGTACTTAAAAGTAAACACAATTAATTGATGTTAAATAGCAACAAAAAAATAAGTAATTAAATAATCTGCAGGTAATAATGCTTGTAGGACGGAAGAAAATATATTTTAAACCATTTTTAATATTGCAATTGATATGATGGAAAATATATTTTAAACCATTTTTAATATTGCAATTGATATGATGTAATTATAAGATTTATTCAATATTGTGATTATAGTTTTAAATTACTGTGACACTGACTACAGTGGACGTTTTCTCCTTTAGAGAGTACGCAGCCGATCACTGGAGGATGTGGTCATTCTGAATGTGGACACCAACACCCTGGAGAGTCCCTTTGATGACCTGCACAACCTGCCCAGTGACGTGGTGAGAAACACGCACACACACGCACGCACACACGCACACACACACACACACACACACACACACACCTTCCAGAGCCCCTCAACCTTTATTGTCTCATTAGACATGACATGCGAAAGGTTCTTTTTTCCTCTTTCACACCGAGTCACCCGCGTAAACGCACTGTCGTCCAATGTACTTCTATTCTACGGGCGTGCACACACACACACAGAAAAACACACACAGACACAAACACATACACATGCAGAAACTTGTCAAAGTGTAGCTCTGTCCCCTCCCCACATCATTAATGACTGCAGCACTGGCTCCTCAGATTGTGGCTGTCTAAAGTAAACTCCCGTCGCGTCGTATGACGCTTGAAGGCAAACAGCATTCCCCGACCATCAGAGGCTTGTGGGAAAATGTGCAACTCCCTTCCCTTCATCTCCATCCATTCTAATCATTATTTCACAAAGTCTTGCATTTCTGCCTGCCCACTGGCACATTTCTGAGAACGAGAGATAGGAGGAGGGAATAAGGCAGAGAAGAGAAAAGAAAGGAAAAGTAAAGGCAGAGATGGGTGATTTTCTAGGGGGAGAGAGTGGGAAGAAGGGGGCCAATTACCAGTGTGGGCAGTGAAGCCACCTGCCAGTGCATCGTCTCTTTAATTAATGGAGTACCGACGCCGGTCAGTGCTACAGGAAGCATCACCATGGCGTCAGGGTCACTCGCACATTTACACACACACACACACACACACACACACACACACACACACATACATACATAAACCAAGAGAACGACACACGTGCTTGTCTTCCCCGTCTTTGTCGAAGCAGGAATCTGTTTGTTTAGCTGTTTTTTCTGGGTGTGTGTATTAAAGCTCCTCTGTGAGGCACTGAGGCCCTGCTGAGACTGCAGACGCACTATTACCCACACCGCTAACAGTATAGTCTCAGGTTCCACCGCCTACCGGACTCCTGCCCTACCAGCAGTATATAATTCAGTCCACTACCCACCAGACTCCAGACCTTCTCACACTCCCACACTTCTCTGGTTCTCCTGATTTAGCACTGCTCAGCCTACTACGACTGCTAGTGCGCATGAATGCCTCCTTACTACCCACAACGATACGATCTTTCCTACATTTTATGAAATTACCTGCCTACTTTTTAGCCTGTTTGCCTGGCTGCCTTATCGCCTGCCTTACTGCCTGGCTGCTCGAGTTTCATGACACCTGTCTGCCTTCTTCTCTCTCTCCCTTTCTCCCTCTCTCACACGCAGCACTTGCCGCCAGCCTGGACGTTTCTTGCACCCGCTGTTTGCTTCTCATGCTTCTTTGCCTGTGTGCCTGTCTGGCTTCTTCTCACTTCCTTCCTGCTTGCTTTTCTGCACCCAGGGACTTGAGACCTAAATTAAATTGCAAACTGAGTTTGTCATAAAAAGGAGTCAGGGCTTTTGAAAAGCGACAGAAGCAGAGAGAAAAGCCTTTGTCTTTGCTGTGTGATAAATTAAGTGGCAGGCTCAGAGCCTTTTTGCTTTGATCCCCTACTCACCATTTTTCCTGACTAATGACAGAACATAGCCTGCATATCATGTCAAATTACACCACCTGAAACGGAAACTTCACTGGCATTAATATATTTATTGCAACAAATTGTTGTTGTTGTTTTTATTTCTATTCATTTTTTCCCCCCCTGTCTTCTCTCATCTTTTCACCGGGGCTAGTAGATTAATAAGGAAGCGAGCAGGTACTAATTGAGTGGAATTCCAGGTCTCTTGTTAGTTTGCTTGTTAGTGATGAGGACATGCCACATGACATTTGATGTTTGTGTTTACACACAAGAAGATGTTTGAGGCATTGTGCAGTTTGTCAAACAGAGGCCTGAAATCTTGATTAATGCTGAGCGGTTCTGTGCCTGGGCTGAGCTGCCGCGCGTTGTTTCTGAGCTATTAAAAGCGCTCTTCATTTCTGTCTAATTCTCACTGTAACACTGGCTACTTAACACTCAGGCTTTATTCAGTGTGAAACCAAAGCCCTGAGACCTATGAAGTAATGATTATTCTCACTTTAAAAGCCCAGCTTTGCTTTGTATGAATATATAAAGCATGAAAAGGCTTAAAAGGTAAAGGGCCATAGGCAATTTTTGTGCGTATTTTAAGTCTAACTAAGGGAAAACAAAGCACTCTGATGTTAATTTAAGCAAACCTTTAGAGATTCGTCTAATTATGTCAATGCAGGCTGTGAGCACATGTGGACTCTATTACGTGGCTCGGCTGACCAGTGGCCGTGCTTTTAGCAGGTTCAGAGTTCACAGTTGTCCTGAATTAGCCGCCCTCTTTCAGACAGGACCCCTACACCGGCTCCACTAGTGCCCGCCCCTTAATGGTCTTTTCCCGCAACTTCACACATAATATTTTAGATTTATTGACTATTACAAATGCTACCACGCCAGTAGCGGTTCCGTTTAGCAGAAAAAGGAAAGATCTGAATAAGAGGGTAATTGGTAACGGGTCAAAAGAGGATGCAACAGTCTTTAGAGAATACATTTTGACATTTTTAAAATTGGAAACATCATATGAATCAAAGGTCCAACTTTAATTATATTTTTGTTCTGGATCTGTCTTTTTAAAAGCAAATGGCACGTTTTTACAGTGGGAATAAATAAATCACATCAATCTCTTTAATTGTTTAGCTTAAAGATTTTTCCTTTTCCCTTTTATGATTTTTTAGTTGCTCTTAGATTTATTGAAAGTCAAGAAACATTTCCTGTTTTAACCTTAGAAATATATATAATGCAGATCAAGGAACTTCTTTGTTGCTTTATTTGAGTTTGTGCTTTTCTTCTGTTTTCTGTTTTAGATAAACATTGTGATATTAGAGAAAAAAAGATTTATTTTGCTTTGTGTATTTTTAGCAGGATTTTACATATTTTAAGATAGTCTAAGTTGGACTGAAAGTTTCAGTAGTTTTTACACATTAATAAATCATACTAATCGCTGAGAGACTGTGCTTGTGTCAGTAAAATCAATATGTTGACAAGCACACTGAAAAGAAATACTCAATAAAAGCTGTAGTTTTTTCCCCTGTAAGATCAAGGTATTTTTGTTTCTTTCTCTGAGATCCTCTTCCACACAGAGAATGTGCTGATAAAGTTATAATTGGCTTTTGGTTGGTGGAGCTGTTTACCGCGCTAGTCATTAAAAGTATCCAAGAATAGCAAATTAGGAGTCTGTTAATTCTGAAAACAAACAGTGTGTGACTGAATCAGATTTTTATTTGATCCCAGCAATTGATCTCAAACCAATGACGGAAGATTTTTTTCATGTATTATTCTTTCTGTGCCACATATTCAAGGTGAGGTGCTACAATGCAGCTTACATCTTTATTTTCAGATGCTCTCTCTCACATCACAGCCTAATTCCTTCTATTCTCCTCCTCTCTGCCTCTCGCTACTTTGCTGACACCGTGTACCCATACATTCATAGCCTTCATACATTTGATCATTTGTATTCCCAATAAAGGGGGAAATTTACAGCGTACACTCCTACTTCCTGTATTTCAAGCCTGCATTTGGAGGTTTACAAATGAATGAGGGGGTTGCGGTTGTGTCTGCGCGCCTCTCCTGAGATCACCTGGCACACTTAATCAAACATCGCGGCTTTAATTTGGTGTTCAGTTTCCGATGCTCCCAGAAAACAACATCTACATCATCATCTATAACGGAGTACAGTCGACAGCAGGCAAACACTCACACATGCAGATGCACAGACACACACGGAGACACCTACACGTTCTCGGCCAGGAATGTTCATCAATGACATTCTGATCTAGTTCAGGAGTAAACTTCTGCTACTCACAGATTTTTGGTTTGTCCACCAGATTCCCCATTTTCAGTTTAGATACAGCCAAGTGTGTTTCATTTTACTGGTGTCTTTCCAGTGTAGCGGAGCCACCTACACTAAAGCCCTTCACATGCTGTACTAACTAGATGGTAGCCCAGTGCTGGGAATGTGGTTGCTCCACCTCAGTTACATACTGTACTTTTAACAGGAACAGTCTCTGCGTGTACAACATATGATAACACGTTCCAAAGGATTTGATTTCGTTCTGGCTGTTGTGTCTGTACTCTACCAACTGCAAATGCCAAAATCTGCTCATTTAAAACATTATTTTACAGGTTACAATAGTTTTAAATGGTGTTGAACTGTGCATACACCCTCTCTGCAGTGTTAGCAGCCCTTCATTTACTCATGTGGAGTTTAAAAGCTGCACTTCATTTTCACATACTCGTTCTGCCGGCGGTTCACTCTGGATTAGAAGTCAAAAAGGGAGAGCAGCATCACCCACTGCGTTAGTTATTGAAGTGAGAGATGACATTTAGCTGTAGTTAATTATGTATGCAAAACTCACCCGCTCAGCTGCTATAAGAGGTCAGCTTGACAAAGTAACCCCACACCGGGGAGAGTCTCATGGCAATGAGATAGCCCTATTAAAACACACACACACACATACACACACAGAGACTCTTTCTCCCCGTTGCTTGCTCACTCTTTTTCATTTCGTCTGACTAACGTATTGTGTTGCATTTACTTTTTTAACTGTGGATCAACGCGCTTAATAAGCAAGAATTATGTCTCATTATGTGCCTTAATATTCTATCTCTCCAGTCTTCCTCTTTTTGTACGTCATCACTGCAATTTGCTATTTTAATCTTTAATCCGAAGTTAAGTTTGCCATCATAACAAAGAATAGAAGTTAATGATCTTATGTCGTTAGTTACTGGAGATTGTAATTGACTCCACTTAAGTAATATCCCCGTTATTCTTAGGCTATAAATAGAATTTAAAGATATCATAGAATATTTAATATTTGTTTTAAATTGAACGAATGAATGAATTTTACAGATTCCGAGTATGTATGTGTGTGCATGTGTGAGAGTATTTGCCGGTTCTCCTTGTGTCTTTGTTGTCAGATTTGTGTGTATGCGTGTGTGTGTGTGTGTGTGTGTGTGTGTGTGTGTGTGTGTGTGTGTGTGTGTGTGTGTGTGTGTGTGTGTGTGTACAGTTCAGACTGCAGCACATCAAAAGAAAGTGGGAGATTTTCATAACTATTTTTTTTCTTTGTAGTTCTTTAATTGCGTCCCCATGGCTTTCTTTCCCTGGACAGAATCTTAAACAAAACATTCTTTTTTTGTAATAAGAAAACCCAACTTTTTATTTATTTTATTTTTTTAAACAACAGACAAGTGTCAGGGTCGTTATTTGGGAGGGTTTTTTTATGCTCTGGTGAGAAAAATTTAGAGAAAAAATCTAAATATACCGTATATTCTAAATATATACTCAGAGTTTGTAAGGTTTTTTTTTCTTGCTTTCTTTTTTTTTTTATTACTCAGTAATAAATAACAGTAATAAGTAACAGTAATAAGTAACAGTAACATTGTCATCCAGGCCCTTACCTTTTGTCATGTTTTGTTGATGGTCAACTGAAAATAAAAGATAATTTTCAATAGTTCATTACCATTATATCGGCTCTTCATATAGAAATATTTCATGTTGCCATGCACAACATAAAATGACCGTTTAGACTAGAGCAGTAGCAGTTATTCCATCTCTCTCAAAGACAGTTAGAGGTGTTTCTTGTGGTTCCTTTATTTTAGAAATTCACCAATAGCTGCCGTAAGTGTAAATGCACTGTACATGTAACACCTCTGTGTTCTGTATTCACATGCATGTGAGTGTGATACGAGTCAGGATCCCAGAAGGATGTTTTGTATCAATGCATCGAGGCTTCGTATGTGCGTAAACATGCTCTGACACACACACAGACACACACCTTTGTGCGCACGCATTCACACAGATGCTTGGTGTCACCTACAGCGGTATCATCCCTTACAGTCAGGCAGGAATCATCATTGCACCTGCTAATTACCATCTCCAGCTGGAGAGTTAAATGGAGATCTGTTCTATGTCTGACCTTTGACCTCATGCTCTTTATGTGACGCACTTCAAACCCTGTTTGGGCCTGGCTGGGCTGGGCCTTAATGAGGCCCCATGTCTGCCCTCTGTGGGCTGTGCGCTTTAGATGCCCCGCTTTCATCACAGACCATCTTCCCTTGATGTAAATTGAAAAGATCACAGCTATGGGGAGAAGACCTGTACTGGAAAGGCCCCTCTGCATAGATTATGAATATCATAACTCAACTTTTTTTTTTTTTTATCCCTCTCCCCCAACCACCCACCTCCCCTTTCTCCTCCTGCCACCCCTTCCCTGTACAATGCTATAGTTCTAATTGGACCCAATGGGGGACTCGCTGCCTTTGATCTCATCACCGCCACTGTGACTTTACACTAAAAAATGTCACTGCCAAATTGGGTTATCACCTGTAGAGCCTGGCCTTCCTCTGATGCCTGTACGCTTCTCGTTAGCTTCACTCAAACTGTAGAAGTTAATTAGTTTGACAGAGCCATTACCGTAGAGGCATACCTGATGATTGTGGCGTAGGCGCCGTTTTCAAAATCCAACTATTAAACACACTTTTTTTTTTCTTCTTCTTTGCGCCGGATATGTGCAGCAGTGCACAGCAGACTGTGTTTCACTTTTCTATTGGCAAAAACGATATTCTGGTATTTGTTATGCACTACTGCTATATTTGTTATATGTGACAATTTAATTAATCGCCGCATGTGACTAAAGAAGAATATCTTTCATCATGCTTAACCTTACTCATGAAAAAACGTGAAACTTTGAACTTATCGCTTTATCACCCATTTTTCTCTAACACTAGGAAACAAAACACAAGTGAAGTGGTGTCCCCACCTCATTAAAAAGTGTTTGCCACTGCAGTGCTCTTACCCGTTCAAAGCTGCTGTACAGAACTCTGTGTGCAGAGCAAACTCCGCTATCCCGTCTTCTCTGACAGTCTTTGGGGTATGCCTCCCCCACTTAGACTGACATTGTGTTCGCTTTGATTCTTCCCCCGAAAAAAAGACAGTTTAATGATTCGCAAGGATAAAAAAAAAAAATAATCAGTGAAAACGCACATAAACATGAAATATTAATTCCAGAAAGGACTTTACATAAACATAAAAGCATTTAGCACAATGAGTGAATATGGAGATGACACTTGTTAATTTATCCGTGATAAACTTCCTGTTTGATGCCTGGGAGCATTTGCAATGGCAGCACAGGGACGTTGTGGAGAGTGAGGAAGCCCAGGGGAGAGGAGTCGACGCTGTTCGTTTTGTCTTTGTCCCAGTTTAAGACTGCCACTCTCTCTGTCTCGCTTTCTCTCAGCCTCTCCGTTTCTTTCTGCCTGTCCTTTGTATGAGCTGTGCTAACACTTTGCTTCTCCTCCCTGAAGTTTTCCAGATTGGCTAATTGCAGACGCCAGACCACGATATCCCTTGAACCCTGCAGCTACACAGCGTGATATTATTTGTCCACCTTTGATTGAGATGGGCCTGATTTTTATCACGTTATAGAAGAACCGGGGAATAACAACTCGATTTCCTGCTTTTATCTGTCCTTCTCTTTGTGCCTACATATATTGCTGCTACCGATTAAAATGAAGAATTTTGATATCCAAAAGTTCTGTGTTGCGGTTACGGAGGTGGACGAGCCAGACAATTAACACATGAATATCTGAGAGCTTACACAGAACATAAAACCACCAAAGCACACTGCAAAATGTTGTACGGTATTAGAAGGTGATTGAATGGACTGGTGAAATATGCAGTGCAGTGTTAAATGTAGTAGTCAAACTGCTAACCACAAATGTTAATTACTCTGTTCTGTACCGATAATTACTTTATCAGTTCTGCATGTGCAGTCAGTTTTCTCACCCCATATTCAGGCAGGAGAGTGTTGAAGTACAGTAAGGGAGAATGTCCTTACCTGGAGAGCTTTGGTTTAATCTGCCCATGAGCAAGACACCAAACTCCTTACCAGCCACAATTCTGTAGGCGACACTCTTGAGTAATATATATAGAGATTGAGCATTGATCCTAGGAGCTTATAACATTTTGATAGACATATACGACAAAACAATGCAAAGTTATTCAGCGAGGAATTACGATTAATCTGTTTTTCACTAATTGAGGTTGAAGTTCAAACTTATAGGTTCTTTTTTAAAACTGTGTTTCAAGCTTGTACTACTGCTATAACAGCCCACACCAAACTGCATTACAGTAATCCAGACTCTCTGTGCAACCCAATCAGACGTGGTGCTTTTGTGCTAAGCTGGCACAACCCACACGGAGAGCAGCAGTCCCTTCGCTATCTCTGCCTCCTCCTCGCTCTGCCACAACACAGTCAGACTACTGCTGAGCAGGTGAGGAGAGCCTCTTGACAACTTCCTTCCCAGACTCCCCAGGGCCCGGTGGCCTGGGTGAATCTTTTGTCATCCTAAAACAAGCTCGGGCCTGCTGTTCCTCCACTCTCGCCTGGAGTCCTGGAGACAGAGCCAGGAGAGGGGAAAATAATTAAAGACATTTTATGTCAAGAGTCTCTTTCTGGAGGGAGTTCGGGAGAGCCAACAGGGGAGGGGAAAACAGGAGGAGTGGAAAGAAAGAGGAGGAGAGTAAGAAATGGAGGGAGAAGCGAAGAAGCACGAAGGTGATGGGAGGAGAGCGGGGGTGGCAGCGTGGAGAGAGAGGTTGAGAGAGGAAGAGCAAGGATGCGAGTTTTCCATTTCCTCTGCTGTCCCCTCCCTCTTGCCGCCCCCCGTCCTCTGCTCAATTAGCAAAGCAGCAGGTGCTCTCAGCAGCACAACAGATAAGCTTGGAGGAAAGGCTGAAGCTTTTCCCTTTCCTTTCTTTCCTTTTTCGAGATGACCTGCAAATGTGATACTTCACACCCAGAATGGGCTAGCTGTTTCCTCCACCAATTTCAGAGGTGATAATTTAACTTTTACCCCTCCATCTCTCTCTTTCTCCCCCTCCCACCCCTCTCTTTCTGTCTCTCTCTTTCTCTCCCTCCACACTCTCTCTTTATGTTTTCCCATCAGGTGTCCTCTCTCAAGAGCAAGCTGAAGAAGCAGTCAACAGCCACAGGAAGTGGTGTGGCGAGGGCCTTCATGAGAGCGCAGGCCGCTCTGTTTGGATCCTATCGAGATGCCCTCAGATATAAGCCTGTAAGGACCCAGTCTTTAATCACTGCCAATCATATTGTGCCATGTCATTGCCGTGTCATACTAGAGCCTTATTTTCTTCATACATGCAGAACATCCAGTGTTTGAGCTGGCCTTTTAGAGGCCTAAAAAACTCACTTTCCCCTAGTGGTATCAGCCATACACAGAATATTGCTTTTTGCCTCCACCCCATATACAATGGATGTGAACTGAATTTTTTTTTGTGGTTCTCACAATATTGAAATAAAAAAAACCTCTTTCCAGTCTTAAAATGTCCTGCTTACTCTGGATAATCACAGAACACTCAGACAATTCCTTCAGTAGAAAATAATGCCAGTGAAAAGTGTTCACAATGAAGTCTTTGTATAATTCAAGTAAATGTTGTTGTTGTTGTTTTTTTCAATACTTTGAAAACGTGAAATGGTTTCCAACTATCTTCATCTCAAGCTAAGTGAGATTTTGATGATTTCTTTCTGTAATTTGGCTGAACTGACCATTTAAACTCCGATCTCTGGGCTGGACAGCAAACAAATTGATTGATTAGATATGGAGTATGAAGATTGTATTTTCATTGGCATGCAGAAATATTCACAGACATGAATATAATATACTTGCTCTTCAGAATGTGCAGCACGCAGTAGCGATCTCAGTTTGGGTGCAGTGAGTCAGATTTTACTGGAGTCTGGTTAGACCGGGGCAGTTTTGACTGAAAGTAAAAGGTGTGTTTTCAGCTGCAGCGCAGAGCTACGGTGGGCCTGTCTGAGGCAGTGAAATGTCAGAGGAGCTGAAAAGAGTCAGGACGTTCCCTTTGAAGATCCCTTTTAGCCACCTTTGGTGTTTTACTCTCCTTTACTAAGCCCCCCTAACATTTCTTTTCTGGATCTTTTCTGCTTATCAAGTCTGAGTCAGAGCACAGCAAACTACAGCATGTCCTGTTTGTCAAATAGCGAAGCCTTTGTTCCTTTGGCTTTGAGATTAATTGGACTTTGTGGACTCCCGGAGTCAAGATGCTACATTATTGATGCTGTCTCTCTTTTCTCTGTATACAGACCGTATACGAACAAACTGCCTCCCCTCTGACACGAGCGCTGAGACTCAGTGGATGTGTGTTTGTGTATGTGGGAGCACAACATGCAGTAATTTCTCAGTTCACTCACGCTCACGTCGCGTTATCTTTCAGACAGGATCTGTGTAAAAGCCATAGAGTTAACATACATGCACACACATAAGCATGCACAAATCTGCCTTCACGGAGAGACTGTTGAGACACTCCGTGTTTTGATATTTGTGGAATATCGCTCTGCTAGTTATTGTTCTGAGCTGAGGAAAAAGATCTTCCTAGACAGAGCTGAGCCGAGCGCTGTGGTTCACAGGCCCATATGCCTCGACAGAAGGAGGGGTGTGGATGCTTGGTGGGAGTCTTGCTGAGATGTAAATGAAACAATACTGGAAAATGATAATGAGTTGAAAAGCAATCAGCTGATTAGAACGGCATTTCTTCGGTCATCAGTTTCAGCTCACGATGATGCTCCCCCAGGTGCCTCTCACCAGCTCAGAGCTGCACATATTTGTCGAGAAAAAAGAACCTAAAATAGCAACTCAAATTATTTTTCACCACCATTGATGAAGCCAAGTTGGGTATGCGGGTGTGTGTATATTCCGAGGCAAAATTAGCTGAAGTTGTAGGTAGGCATGTTCATATCATCCAACCAGATGTGTAAAGTCTCTGTCTGGGAGGTTGGGGTGTCATCACATGTTCAGAAGTAGTGAGAAACTATTTTAGACATCTTACACATTGCGTCTATAACAAGGTGCTATTAGTTTTTGGAAACCTCTTTTTAAACATTAAACATTAAAACTATCGCTGTACACATTTAAATTCAGAGATTTCCACTTATTAACTTGTTCTGACACTTCGAACACATCTGCCACAAGATGAGTTTTGCTTCTGTGGAATGGCTTCATGAAATGCCTTACAATGTCTTCCTTAATAAAGAGGCAATTTTATGATGCCTCCATTCATAATGTACATACATTTCAAAGGTTGCTGTCAGGCTATAAACCACAGTGAAACTCACAAACATTCATTCTTCTGTATGTCATTGGATTGCTTTGTTTTGTAGCTGTAGATTGTCTTTTCTGTGACCAAATAATATCAGTTCATTCCATATGTGTGAAGTTGTAGCATGTGTTTGTTTACAGTGTTTTGGAATGAGTCTCTTCTCAATTCTGCGACAGGATGACATTCTCTGATAATAGCAACCTTGG